>NC_041393.1:348043173-348043878 GCF_002162155.2 Triticum dicoccoides | reverse complement strand
GAGGGGGGGAGGGCTCGTCCTTATCCCTGGCGTTGCCGCGGCGTGGGGCGGCGAGCCGGTCGGGCGGCGACCGCAGGCACGGGCGCTCGGTCGCCCGCACAGTGAAGACGACGCGCGAGGGGGAGCTGGTCGGCTTGGGTCGGCCAGGTGGGCTGAGGCCCAAGGGGGGGCGCGGTGGCCAGCTGGGCCAATCAGCCCAGATGAGGGGTGGGGGGGCTTTTCCTTTTTCTTTTACTACAAACAGTTTTTTTCTTTTCTGTTTTAGCTTTTATTTATTAACAGAGAGAGAAAGGGGATTAATTGGTCAACTATTTCACTTAGGAAAAAATTGGGAGGAGTCCCATTAAATCCCTGGTGATTATAGACAGTGCCATAAATATTTTGGAGACCAGAATAATTCATTTGATATTTTTCATAATTAGGATAGCATTTAAAAATGCTGAATTGGTGCTGTTATAATTGCTAATGCTCATCTTTGCACAAAATTGATGTTGTGTTCCTTAACAAATAATTGTTATGGAAGTTTTGGCAAATGATGAACATTTTCCCAACAACTTTTGAGCAACTTCAAACTTCACTTGAATTTGAATTGACTGGAATTTGAAATGGGATATTGAACAAAGGTGATTAAGCACTGTTTTGGAAAAATGATTAGCTTAATCAGAGATGGTTACTGTAGCATGACACTGGGGGTGTTACAGTGGG
>NC_041393.1:348034144-348043070 GCF_002162155.2 Triticum dicoccoides | reverse complement strand
GCGTCCTTATCCCCTCGTCTCGTCGCCGGCGAGGGGGGTTCGGCTGGGACGTGCCCTGTTCCGACCCGGGTCGGGGGAACAGGGGAAGGGGACGCGGTGCGGGAGCTGGGCCGGCTGGGCCGGCCAGGCTGGCTGCGGGCCAGGGGGGTTGGGCGGTGGCCGTGCGGGTGGGTTGGGCTGCCTGGTCCAGGGGGCTTCCCCCCTTTTTTGTTTTTTTTTTGTAATCTCTTTCTCTTATTTATTTTCCCTTTCTGCTTTATTTAGTTTTAGGGCATTTAGGCATTTTATAAAATGGTGTTTGCTTCACCATAATTACCAGTGCAATATTTGGCAACCCCCGAACATTTTCGCTTTGCCTTTTGAAAACTTAGGGTGTTTGTCACTAATTCATATTTTGAATTTGCAATGATTTTGAACTACCACTTGATTAGCAACAGTAACACGGATGACATGGCATCATTAATAGAGTTTTACTGTAGCCTAATTATCCGGGCGTTACAGGCCCACATGGACCGGGGGGTGGGGTTACAGCTCACATGGGCTGCCGCACCATTCCCCATGGCACATGTCATATAAATCTAGAGATAAGGTCTTATCTCTAAATTTAAAGGGTTGAATCTAGAGATAAGATGTTATCTCCAAGTTTAAAGGGATTTCTCCCATGTGGCCAGCCCTAGGAGGGTTTTGGATGCCCTTCCCCGCCCCCTAGCCTATATATATAGGGGGAGGCGCATGGGGGCAGCCACCACTTCACCCCTTGCCCGTTGCCTCTCCCAACTCCTACATTTCTCCGGTACGTGCGTGGCAAAGCCCTGCCAGAATTCCGCTGCCACCACCACCACCATACCTCCATGCTAGTTCCGATCTCACCTACCTCCTCTCCCTCGCTTGTGGATCAAGGAGAGGACACCATCCAGCTGAACGTGTGTTATGCTAACCTCGGAGGTGCCATCCGTTCGGCACTAGATCGGATTGGATCGTGAAGAGTACGACTACATGAACCGTGTTATGACGCTAACGCTTTCGGCCTACAAGGGTATTTAGACACACTCCCCTCTCGTTGCTTTGCATCTCCTAGATTGGATCTTGGGTGTTTGTAGGAAATTTTTTGATTTTCATGCTTCGTTCCCCATCAGTTAGCAGTGGCACAAGGTCAATGGCGGGTGCCCCTGAGAGCCTTGCCCGCCACTACTAGGCTTTTTCCGCCCACCACTTCTAAAGCACACACAAAGAAGGCTAGGTTTCAAAAGAGGAGGTGCTTACTCAATGTTGCCGAATGCCGAGGCCCACCGATCACTTCCCGTCGAAGTCGCCTTGACAGCCATGGCCCAAGTTGTCGCCTCCGCGTACTCGAGCGATGGATGTGGCATCATGGTGTGCGCCAACTAGGTCGGCTTAGAGCCCCCTCCGGCGCCATAGGGTCTCCACCACCACCAAGGCCTATTGCATCGTCGCCTCCGCCACCACACTTCGCCGTCAACATATCAAAGAGAGATGAGAGAACAAGAGGGAACAAATCGAGTCACAGGAGAGGCAGGAAGGGTAAATGAAAGAAGACCTAGCCCTATATGTCGCCTGCGAACCGGTAAGCCACGTTGGCAAGAGCGGAAACCAGACCCAACAGTCATAATCGTCATCAAAACGCCAAAGCCATCACCTACTGTATTTTCTTAAAAAAACTGAGAATTGGTTTTTATAAAGCCCTCTCGCTTTTGTTTTAACGCTGACCTGGAATATTCACTTTGAAATAAATCAGAAACAACAATGTTTTTTTTTTGCGGAGTAAAAATGATATTATTGACACCAAGTTCGGAAATAAGGACATCCACAAATATAATTCCTTAGCATTTTATAGCTTACGCACACCAAAATTCCCAAGTTCACGCTTCATAGCTCAACAAGACGAAAGTGTGCAAACATTTATTTGATAAACTCAACTTTACACTGATACAAACGATCAACAGAAACTATTAAGCATCCGATATTTGAAATCCAGGTAAAACGAGAATGGCGTCGTTACAAGTATGACTAGAGATGCAAAACCAGAGATGGAAACCAGCGACCTACAACGGGGTCAGGCCAACAACACCTGCAAAACAAGCATAATCATGAAACAGGTGCATTTCTGACTCCCAACAATTGGCACTTATAGAACATTAAAAACAGCAAACAGTTTCTGTAAAACAGCTTCAGTGATTTATGTAAACACTTGACAGCTCACATGAACAGTTTATGTAAAACAGCTTCAGTGATTTACTTATGATCATAGAAAAAAAAGTGAACAACAATTCTATAATGCAACAGCCCAGGGTAATTTTATTTTGGCATCATCATGAATAATGTCATCATATCACTGAATGTCCCGTGGCCGACATCAGCCCCTATAAAGTCACCCTTCCGCGCGGAAACCCTAGCCTAGCTCCTCTCCCATGTCCGCCACCGCTGTTGTGCCACTCTTCTTTTCTTCCACTCCAAGCAATCCACCAGCGCCATGGCCGAGTCGAGGTCGAGCTCGATGGCAGCAGGATAACCAGCACGCCAAGCCCTTCTGCACCATCTGGAACTAGCCTAGTCCACCTCAAACATCGCCTCCAAGCCCAAGACCATGGCGCCCGGGAACGGCGACTTCGGCTATGTCTTCTTCCTCGCCGGCAATGCCTCCACAGCTCGACTTTGTGATCCTCTGGCCCGTTTTTCTTCACCGGCACTCTCAAGGTGAGCCTCTGGGCCTACTTTTCCTTGCAGATCTCGCTCGATTTCGAGGCCCTTCGTAGCACCGCTGCCGACGACGTTCGGCTCCGGTCAAACTCAAGGATAGCCTCTGTTAGCTTGCCTGGATGATGTAGTTCAACTTGCCTTTGTGCGGGCATCGTTTTGATGCACACGCCGCTCGTTCTTGGGCACCGTAGCGTCGAGTAGGGGTGCTGCCGCCGCAAGAATGGTTGCCGGCACTGGTGAGCGGCACCGCATGGCCATGACAGAACACACCACTTCTTTCTAGGATTAGATCAAAATAGATTGGTCCACACTTTCAGCACGAACACGAATTGATCCAAATGGCTAGCCCCACTCGAATTCGTTAGTGCAATCGTGGTTCGAATCTCCATCGGAGCAAGCCTCCCCTTATCTGTTTTGGTTTTCTTTGTGTGGCTGACAGGTAGGTCCCGCAAGTCAGATCATCAAGCCGCAGCTGGGCCTCAGCCCAGTAGCGTGCTACACTGGCGGGCGTGCGGCGCTTAGCTATTCCTCGCACTACTTGGGCCCAATATCGATGCCCGTTCGTTTGTTATTTAATCTTTTTGCAAACTGCAGTTTTTCCCAAATTCAATTTAAATCTGTAAAACGCATATTGCATATCAAAATGTTCCTAAAATTGTAACCTCTCTGTTCATGTCATTTGCATTCTTTTTTGCTTCCTTTAATTAAATTTCAATAATGCATTGTTCAATTTGTTAAAATCATAACAAATAAATATAGCGCAGAAAGATATAGACTTTATATCTAAAATGACCAGAAAAATGCAGAATCCATTTATGCCAGTTTATGCAAGTTAAATAACTTTAACATTCTGTTTAGTAGTAATTCAATTTTAACTTCAAATTGCATATGAAGTACTTTTGGAAAACCGACTGCATTATGTCTTTTGTGGGTAGTGAGGTTGTAGGTTAATACAATCACTTTCGAATGTCATGCATCATGTTGATTGGGCATTGCCTTGAAGCTTATGGTTGTTACTTTTCTTCTTTGTCGATATTTGCTTCTTCCCGATAAATCGTAGTATTGACGTTGGTTACGAAGCTACTTCCGACTACGCTTGTGAGGATCTTGCACAGTACCAAGCGGCTGTGCCAACAGGCAAGCAAAACCTCCTTGATCATTTATGATCCCATGCTTTCCCCCTATTGCTTGCATATTCGATGATGTAGTGAGTCTTTTGATGGCTATTCGATGCGTAGCATGATTCTTGTCACCATGATATGCCTTTAACCACCTGTTACTTGCTTGTGTTGATGCTATGTTATAGCCCTGCTTATCATGCCGTAGTATGCCATGCTTAGGGTTATGCTTAAGTTATGCCATGTCTGCTTGATGTTACTTGCAGGATATCACACATATTAACCTGGTCCTGATATATTTATGTTACAGTATTCTGGAGATAATTTATATGTAACAAGTAATAAAGGCAACGATGGGAGGTCATGCCTAGTGCATTGGTGTTTTGTTCCACTCGAGCTGCCCTAGGACCCAAATTCTTGTTGTCTTGGTCCAAGACTGAGCGTGCTAATCACTCGTGGGAGGTTTAATGGGGGCCCCCTGATGAGGACATCAATAGCATTGTTACACCCACAGCCCCTGCTACTATACATATTGGACCAATTACTAGAGCTCGTGCACGCCAATTAAATTACCAGGTACTTTCGTTTCTTGGTAATGATTCTAATGTTCATGAGAATATGATGTTGCCTAAATTGAATACATTTGTTTTGCATACAAATGAAGGGCCTAGCTTGGAGAAGGATGAACATTGGAGCAAGAACAAGCATGGAGATGACGGCATGCGCAAGGGAAACAAGAACGAAGTTTCAAGTGATGATTTCAGGACTTTGAAGCCACCATAATGGGTGCATGAAGTCTTGGACGAAATATACAAGATGCCACTTCACAAATTTCGTCCAGAGACTATTATAGGTGTTGCGTCACCTTATTATTGGGCCAGGCCCATGTAATTTCGAAATACATAAGTATAGGCTGTTTTTAGAGTCCGTATGTGTGGGGAAACAAGAGATAGGGTTGGTTTCGGACCCCTCCCCCAAGGCCCACAAAATTCCTCCCTCTTCCTTCATATATACAGCCCTTAGGGCGTCATTTAGACTTTGGGTTTTGTTTAGATTAAAAGTTTGCCATAGCTGCAACTTCGCGTACTTCGTTTGTGTTCAACGACCAGACAAAGGCGTCACAGAACCCCACCTTCATTAATAAAGCTTTCCTCTTATATTCGCAATATCCAGATTGCAATCTCTGTTTCTTGCTTGTTCTTCGTTTGCTCGCAGGGAAACAGACCCTCGTGGTCAGGTTGAACGTGCTCCGGCGTGGTCAATAACCCCTCGGAAGTTGATTTAGCGATTGCTAAGGCACGACGTCTCACACGTTCGTAGTCGGATCGTCAAGGTCTCACACGTTCGTAGTCGGATCGTCAAGGTCGACTCACACGTTTGGTTTATATGAGTGGTTAGTCATGCCTTTTGGGTTAACTAATGCACCTAGTACTTTCATGAGATTAATGAACAAAGTTCTACGTGCTTTCATTGGACGATTTGTGGTAGTCTATTATGATGATATACTAATTTATAGCAAATCTTTGGAAGAACATTTGGAACATCTACGTGTTGTTTTTATTGCTCTACGTGATGCACGTTTGTTTGGTAACCTTGGAAAGTGCACCTTTTGCACCGACCGAGTATCTTTTCTTGGCTATGTTGTTACTTCACAGGGAATTGAAGTTGATAAGGCCAAGATTGAAGCTATTGAGAGTTGGCCGCAGCCCAAAACGGTCACACGAGTGAGGAGTTTTCTTGGCCTCGCTGGATTCTATAGGCGTTTTGTGAGAGATTTCAGCACCATTGCTGCACCTCTCAATGGGCTTACAAAGAAGGATATGCCTTGTGTTTGGGGTACCGCACAGGAAGAAGCCTTCACGGTATTGAAAGATAAGTTGACACATGCTCCTTTACTCCAACTTCTTGATTTTAATAAGACTTTTGAGCTTGAATGTGATGCTAGTGGAATTGGATTAGGAGGAGTGTTATTACAAGATGGCAAACCTATTGCATATTTTTCTGAAAAATTGAGTGGGCCTAGTCTGAATTAATCTACTTATGATAAAGAATTATATGCTCTTGTTAGGACTTTAAAAACATGGCAACATTATTTATGGCCCAAAGAACTTGTTATATATTCTGATCATGAATCTTTGAAACATATTAGAAGTCAAGCTAAACTGAATCGTAGACATGTTAAATGGGTTGAATTCATTGAGACTTTCCCTTACGTCATTAAACACAAGAAGGGTAAAGAAAATGTTATTGCCAATGCATTGTCTCGTTGCAATACTATGCTTTCACAACTTGACTTCATAATATTTGGTTTGGAAACCATTAAAGATCAACATGTGATGATGCTGATTTCAAAGATGTATTGCAGAATTGTAAAGAATGAAGAACAGGGAACAAGTTCGTCGCCAATGATGAATTTATATTTTGTACTAACAAGCTATGCATTTCAGCTAGCTACGTTCGTCTTTTGTTGTTGTAGGAGGCGCATGGAGGAGGATTAATGAGACACTTTGGCGTGAAGAAAACGGAGGACATACTTGCTACACATTTCTTTTGGCCGAAGATGAGATGGGTTGTTGAGCGTTTTGTTGCTCGCTGCACTACATGTCAAAAAGCTAAGTCACGACTCAATCCTCATGGTTTATATATGCCTTTGCCTGTACCTAGTGTTCCTTGGGAGAATATATCTATGAACTTTGTTTTATGTTTACCTCGAACGAAGAAGGGGAGGGATAGCATATTTGCTGTCGTGGATAGATTCTCGAAAATGGCACACTTTATACCATGTCATAAAAGCGATGATGTTGTTATTGTTGCTGATTTGTTCTTTCGTGAAATTATTCGCTTGCATGGTGTGCCAAGTACTATTGATCGTGATACTAAATTTCTTAGCCACTTTTAGAGATGTTTATGGGCTAATTTGGGGACTAAACTGCTTTTTAGTACTATTACTTGTCACCCCCAAACTGATGGACAAACTGAAGTAGTAAATAGAACATTATCTACTATGCTTAGGGCTGTTTTGAAGAATAATAAGAAAATGTGGGAAGAATGCTTGCCTCATATTGAATTTGCTTATAATCGTTCATTGCATTCTACTACTAAGATGTGTCCTTCTGAAATTGTATATGGTTTCCTACCTCCTGCACCTATTGATCTGTTGCTGCCTCTTCCATCTTTGGAGAAGGTTAATTTTGATGGTAAACAACGTGTTGAATTGATTTTAAAAATGCATGAGTTAACTAAGGAAAACATTGAGCGTATGAATGCTAAATATAAACTTGCTGGAGATAAGGGTAGAAAACATGTTGTGTTTGCACCTGGAGATCTTGTTTGGTTACGCGCAAGGATAGATTTCCTGATTTGCGCAAATCAAAGCTAATGCCACGTGTCGATGGTCCTTTTAGGGTGTTAGAGAAAATAAATGATAATGCATATAAACTTGAGCTGCCTGGAGATGTTGGGGTCAGTCCCACTTTTAACATTGCAGATTTGAAGCCTTATTTGGATGAGGAAGATGAGCTTCCATCAAGGACGACTTCATTTCAAGAAGGTAGGATGATGAGGACATCAATACCATTGTTACACCCACAACCCCTGCTACTATACATATTGGACCAATTACTAGAGCTCGCGCAAGCCAATTAAATTACCAGGTACTTTCGTTTCTTGGTAATGATTCTAATGTTCATGAGAATATGATGCTGCCTGAATTGGATACATTTGTTTTGCTTACAAGTGAAGGGCCTGGCTTGGAGAAGGATGAACATTGGAGCAAGAACAAGAATGGAGATGACGGCATGCGCAAGGGAAACAAGAACGGAGTTTCAAGTGATGATTTCAGGACTTTGAAGCCACCGTAATGAGTGCATGAAGTCTTGGACGAAATATACAAGATGCCACTTCACAAATTTCGTCCAGAGGCTATTATAGGTGTTGCGTCACCTTATTATTGGGCCAGGCCCATGTAATTTCGAAATACATAAGTACAGGCTGTTTTTAGAGTCCGTGTGTGTGGGGAAACAAGAGATAGGGTTGGTTTCGGACCCCTCCCCCAAGGGCCACCAAATTCCCCACTCTTTCTCCATATATACAGCCCTTAGGGTGTCGTTTAGACTTTGGGTTTTGTTTAGATTAAAAGTTCACCATAGCTGCAACTTCGCGTACTTCATTTGTGTTCAACGACCAGACAAAGGCGTCACAGAACCCCACCTTCATTAATAAAGCTTTCCTCTTATATCCGCAATATCCAAATTGCAATCTCAGTTTCTTACTTGTTCTTCGTTTGCTCGCAGGAAAATAGACCCTCGTGGTCAGGTTGAACGTGCTCCGGCGTGGTCAATAACCCTTCGGAAGTTGGTTTAGCGATTGCTAAGGCACGACGTCTCGCACGTTCGTAGTCGGAGCGTCAAGGTCGACTCCCACAGAAAACGATAGTCATCATCTCATCGAAACATCGGGACACCTTCGCCTCTATCACCCCCTTGACCTACTACCTGCCCATAGACCAGTTCGCGTGCCACTTTAGTTCAGGCTTTCCATTTGGAATACGCGTAGTTGTATATTTCATGGTCTTCAACGGTAAGTATATGATGCTGTTAATTTTACCATTTGGGGAGGTTATCCTATATGGCTCTTGTAACGCCCGGATAATCTTGCTACAGTAATCCCACGCTAATCATGGCACGTCATCCCGATTACTGTTGCTATCCTCGCAATAATTCGAAACCGTTAAAATTCAAAATTCAAATTGATGAAAACAATAAAAAATTTCAAAATTTAAAATAAAATTGTTCGGTGGTTGGCGAATATTACAAAGGTAATTATAGTGCAACAGGCATATTTTTATAAAATGGCTAAATGGATTAAATGATTTAAACAGAAAAGAAATAATAAAAAAAACAAAAGGAAGAGAACACCCCCCCCCTGCTGGACCGCGGCCCAGCTGGCCATCGGGCCAACCAGGTCGGCCCAGGTCGGCCCCACTTCCCCTCCCTTATCCACTCACCTCCCCCCCACTCCCCACCGACACCCCACTCCACCCACTCGCCCCCCTCCTCTCGCCCGATCTGGATCGGGATCCAGAGGAGACC
>NC_041393.1:348027727-348033259 GCF_002162155.2 Triticum dicoccoides | reverse complement strand
CCTTGCCTCGCCTTCCCGGTCGGGCTCGGCCCCGCGCGGGTGCGCCCGAACCGCACCGGGGGCGCCCGCACGCCCGCATAGGCCTTTGGCCCACTGACCAAGGGGCCCTAGCCCCAGAAAGAAAAAAAAAAGAGAAAAGAAAAAGAAAAGGAGAATTAAAAATAAAATTAATAAATAAAAATAAAAATGATTAATAAAATTAATTATTAATTAATTAATTAACTAATGGATTAATTAAGTTAATTAATCCGGTTTAATTAATTTAATTAACTAGTTAAGTTTAATTAAACTGTAATTAGATTAACCTAAACCCTAATTAACCTAATTAGAGGATGACAGGTGGGTCCCCCCCGGACCCACATGTCAGGTTGACCAAGTCAACTCTGTTGACTGCTGATGTCAGCATGACATCATGCTGATGTCATTAATCTATTTTCCGAATTAATTAAATATTTAAATAAATTCCAGAAATTAATAAAATCTTTAGAAAATCATATCTTTTAATCCGTAACTCGGATTAAAATGTTTTCAACATGAAAGTTGCTCAGAACGACGAGACGATTCCGGATACGCAGTCCGTTCGTCCGCCACACCCCTCTAACCTATCGAACCCGCAACTTTCCCCCTCCGGCTCCTCTGCCCGAAAACACGAAACACCGGGAATACTTTCCCGGATGTTTTCCCCCCTTCACCGGTATCACCTACTACCGCGTTAAGGCACACCTAGCACCGCTCATTGTCACGTCACGCATCGTCGTGTTTATGTTTGCATTGTATTCATTGTTTCTTCCCCCTCTTATCTCCGGTAAACTACGAGACCGACGCTGATGCCACCGAGTACGAGTACGTCACCGACGACCCCTCCTTGTCTGAGCAACCAGGCAAGCCCCCCCTTGATCACCAGATATCGCCTATTCTACTCTATACTGCTTGCATTAGAGTAGTGTAGCATGTTATTGCTTTCGTTAATCCTATTCTGATGCATAGCCTGACATTGTCGCTACATCTGTTGATACCTTACCTGCAATCCTATATGCTTAGTATAGGATGCTAGTTTATCATCATTGACCCTACATTCTTGTCAGTCTGCCTTGCTATACTATCGGGCCGTGATCACTTGGGAGGTGATCACGGGTATATACTATACATACATACATACATACTATACAGATGGTGACTAAAGTCGGGTCAGCTCATTGAGTACCCGCAAGTGATTCTGACGAGGGGGCTGAAAGGACAGGTGGCTCCATCCCGGTAGAGGTGGGCCTGGGTTCCCGACGGTTACTTTGTGGCGGAGCGACAGGGCAGGTTGAGACCACCTAGGAGACAGGTGGGCCTGGCCCTGTTCGGCGTTCGCGGATACTTAACACGCTTAACGAGATCTTGGTATTTGATCTGAGTCTGGCTACGAGCCTATACGCACTAACCATCTACGTGGGAGTAGTTATGGGTATCCCGACGTCGTGGTATCAGCCGAAGCACTTCAGACGTCAGCGACGGAGCGGCGCGCGCCGAATTGGACTGGAACGCCACTAGGCTAGGTCTGCTTTCGGCCGCGTACGCAACGTGCAGGTGTGCTATGGGCGATGGGCCCAGACCCCTGTGCGCTTAGGTTTAGACCGGCGTGCTGGCCTCTCTGTTGAGCCTAGGTGGGGCTGCGACGTGTTGATCTTCCGAGGCCGGGCATGACCCAGGAAAGTGTGTCCGGCCAAATGGGATCGAGCGTGTTGGGCTATGTGGTGCACCCCTGCAGGGAAGTTAATCTATTCGAATAGCCGTGATCTTCGGTAACAGGACGACTTGGAGTTGTACCTTGACCTTATGACAACTAGAACCGGATACTTAATAAAACACACCCTTCCAAGTGCCAGATACAACCGGTGGTCGCTCTACCTCAGGGATATGAGGAGGGGATCGCCGGGTAGGATTATGCTATGAGATGTTACTTGGAGATGCTACTTAGAGGACTTCGACCTACCCTCTTCTGCCTGTTGCAAGACGAAGGTGACCAGAAGCGTAGTCTTCGATAAGACTAGCTATCCCCCTCTTATTCTGGCATTCTGCAGTTCAGTCCACTGATATGGCCCTTTACACATATACCCATGCATATGTAGTGTAGTTCCTTGCTTGCGAGTACTTTGGATGAGTACTCACGGTTGCTTTCTCCCCCCCTTTTTCCCCTTTCCTTTCTTTCTGGTTGTCGCAACAAGATGCTGGAGTCCAGGAGCCAGACGCCACCGTCGACGACGACCCCTACTACACCGGAGGTGCCTACTACTACGTGCAGGCTGACGACGACGACCAGGAGTAGTTAGGAGGATCCCAGGCAGGAGGCCTGCGCCTCTTTCGATCTGTATCCCAGTTTGTGCTAGCCATCTTATGGCAACTTGTTTAACTTATGTCTGTACTCAGATATTGTTGCTTCCGCTGACTCGTCTATGATCGAGCACTTGTATTCGAGCCCTCGAGGCCCCTGGCTTGTATTATGATGCTTGTATGACTTATTTTATTTGTAGAGTTGTGTTGTGATATCTTTCCGTGAGTCCCTGATCTTGATCGTACACATTTGCGTGCATGATTAGTGTACGATTGAATCGGGGGCGTCACAGCTCTACCCCCTGATGTTTTGCATACATATAGGAACGCCGCCAAGTGGTTATCCTATATGGCTCTAGACATCTTGCACCCTCTGCACAACAGGTAGGTCCGACTCGGAGCTACGGTCGGACTCTCGATTCTGGTAAAACTCAGTTGGGTGGCTCCCTGCACTTTTCCGCAGAAGTGCCGAGTCGATCCTTCTCCGTCGGCACACAAAACCTTGTGTACGATAATTGTATGGTACTAGGGGAATGCAAAGTTGTGCTATGACTGCGGTTAGGTAGGTGAATAGAGTAGTTGTTCTACAATGTTCCTTTACCTTTTAACGCTCTCTTTCCTTATCTCTGGTAAATGCAAGTTGTAGCGTGCCTCTCTAGGTTGCTGGTGCTTAGCCGCTCAACCCCCTACCCCTTCCCTTTGAGAATGTTGCATATGTAGTGTAGTATAGATCTAATGTAAGTCTTGCAGAGTATGTCATTTACTCACACTTCTACAAACAACGCTGGAGAGGATTACTATGACTCCGAGACATGATACACCATTGAGCTCTACGACGAGTGAGGTCCTAGGTGGCAGCCTGAGTCCTCGTGGGATGGGATTGTTTGCTTTACTTTCCGGCTTCTTTAGGCGAATGTTGTTAAACGTGTCTGTACTCAGACCTACTTCGCTTTCGTAATGTACTGATGTTATGTTGGGTCTTGACCTCTGGATGTAATATTTCGCTATCCTGCTTGCACTTATGAGCCTTTGCATCATCCTGGGTGAGAAATAGTTATTCTTCACCCCCTCTATTTTACCATCAATACACCGTAATTTTATGTTTTGTAAGTTCTATCTTATTTCCGACGTAAAAGGAGACCGTAAGAAAGTATATAATCGTCGTAAAAAATATTTTATGTTATTTAAAATTACAAACGTAAAAACATAGTGTAAAATATACATAAACTGTAAATTGTCTTGTCTTATGACCTATATTTTCATTTTCTTATGCCAAATTTTGCGTAGTGAACCAATAGGAATGTAACTATTTGAATACCAAACGTAATTTAATTATGAAGTGATCGTAACATTACCTCAGGTGAAGAATAACTTATTTTGCACCCTGGATGATGAATAGTATCACTATAGATCTATTTATTTCATATTTTTTACTTGCTTTTAAACCGTTAAATATTTAGCAAGCCTTAACTAGTTATGTGGCAAGCTTGATAGACACTTTTAAACCGTTAAATATTTAGCAAGCCTTAACTAGTTCCGTGGCAAGCTATGATAGACACAGTTTTACCTATATATATATATGGTTGTATACTCCTGGAAGTACATACTCCCGCTCCTCATATACCACATAGATGAATCTTCTATACCTCTTTATTATTTTCAATATACTTCATTAATAATTACTAGATACCCTAAAATGCGTTTCCATGATATTTTTTCAACGGAACTCGTATTGAGGTATCTTAGAATATTTAATTAAGTAAATTGAGAACGATAAAGAAGTATAATCAACATGTATACGAGGTATATATATATATATATAAGTCTATTACTAACCCAGGAAATTCTTCACCCCGGTCGAACGACCCGGCCTTTCGTTACCGTTTCTGCTGCGCACGGACCAAAAAGGCTTACGTCTGGGTTAAGAGAAAGATTTTACCCCACCTCCTTTTCTACCCCGTTTTCCAACCACTCGTCCCTAAAAAAACACTCATCTCTCTCTCTCCTCGTGAACCGCTGCCATGGTCGACAGCTTCCTCGATAGGGCCTCCTCGAATCCGTCTTCCCCGCCCCTGGTAACCATGGATGCATCCTCCCATCGTCACTTGCAAGCCGCTGAATCGGTCAGGCGATCTGTACCCTCGATGCATCTGGGCGCTCCCAGTCCGCTCGCTCCGGCGGCTCTCGAGCCCCCAATTTGGCTATAGACCGGTGGATCTGGGTACCGCCGATGGTGGAGTTCAAGGTAGGTGTGTGGACATCAACGTGACCGGCAAGCGGGAGGCCACCACAACAAGCGTCCTTGAACTTTACCTCAAATCGTTCATCTAGACATGTGCAGGTACACATACGTGGGTATGCATTCATCCTTGTCTGCTCCAATCATTTTCATTTGCTTCAGTCCCCAATCTGGTTTGTAACAAACGTGCAGGTAGTAGAATCTTGCTTCTTAGTTGAAAAAAGTCCATTTTACTACCCTGAATAAAGTGTGTGGTTCACTTTACCCCCCAATCAATATTTCTGCTCCCTTCACCCCCTGAACAAACCCATACCGGTTAAAAGAGACCCCTCGGTGGTTTGTCTGGACTTCCTGCTGACGTGGCACTAGTCAACGGTGTTTTGACCCATAATCGTCCAAAATGCCCCCTGGACATTTGCTCCTGTGTCCCTGGACATTGTCCGGCCGACAATAGTGCCCTCAGATCCCCCGAGCTCTCTCCTCCTCACGCCGGTGGCTCCCTGACGTAGCCGGCGAGCGCCCGCATCAGCAGCAGCTCCAGTCGCACCCCTCTTCCTCCTTGCTATCTCTTTCTCTTCCTTCCCTTCCTCTCTCTTCTCTCTCTCTTTCCTTCCCTCATGTCTCTCTCCTCTCTTCTCGCAGGAGCACCAGGAGCCGCCATGGAGCTCCGTCCGCCGCCGCCAGCGCAGATTCCGGTGAGAACCGGCCTTCCTCGCCCGAATCCGGATGCTCCCCGTCTCCTCCTCCCTGCCAGAAGCCGCGCCCGCCGGCCTCCCCAAACCTCAGCGCCCGAGCTGCACTGCGCCGCCAGGAGGACGACGCTCGCTCTAGCGCCAAGTCCCGCGTCGCCCTGCCAGATCCGCTAGCCCGACGCCCCCGCAAGGCCCAGCCCAGCACCTCCTGCCCCGCGCAGCCCAGGGTGAGAAGTGGTGCGAAGCGCCACTGCCCCTGCACCCCGCCCCCCCCCCCATGGTCGG
>NC_041393.1:347994246-348027337 GCF_002162155.2 Triticum dicoccoides | reverse complement strand
GGTTTGGGTTTGTTTGGGGGCTAGAAGAAGCAGAAATGTTTATCGGGGGGTAAAGTGAACCACCCACTTTATTCAGGGTAGTAAAATGGACTTTTTTTTTCTCAGTTATAGAACTTTTGGTCAATTTGTACGCTGATTCAGGGACTAATTTCATCGTCAAACTATGGAATAATTTCTGATCCTTCATGGATAAATTGCTGATTTTTTCCCTTCGTGTCCTACATACATCACCATTTATTACCGAAACAAAAAGCCCTATTTGTCAGTTCCTAATTTTCATATCTTCCAGATAGTTATTTTAAGTTTAGCATCAGACTGTTACCTTAAGTACTTATCCATCTAATAAATAGTTAGTCAAGTTCAAATATGTAAAGTTCGAACTACCTGCAAAGTTGCAGTGCTGTAGATGGTAGCAACTAGCAGAGATTCAGTGTAGTACGAGCTAAGAAGCTGTAAATCCGCATGGATAAGCTTCAAAATATCTACAAACAGTCCGTAGTCAGTTTGTTTGGTTACAATTTGTTTGCTGGAATGTCTACAAGCAGTCATTTTTCCACTTTCCATCTCCACAGATATCCGTGGGCATCTTTGGATGCTTGGAAATTAACAATCATGTAGATAAGTGTACACTGGACTAAATGTTATCCTTAAACGCATCTCCTTCTCACCATCTTTGGATGTCTTATGTGATGAGGATAAGTTGTCTGACGAGTATTGAGATGGAAAATTCTCGTTGTAATTGTCAAATCTGCTCCACACCTCAGGTGTATTTATGATGGCTTTCAGTTTCGAATTTTAGTCTCTAGAATAGTAAAACTATAGCATAATGATTTCCCATCAAATATGGATGGAATAGATAAATCATTATGTTATATGAGAAGCCAGACGAAAATATTATGGTACAGTAGATAGCAGTTTTACTGAAGCCATGTGATCTGATTTTCTGTGGGTGAGTTCCCACTTAAATGCTTGTACATTTGCACTGAATTTCAACTACTAACCCACGTGACATTTTTATTAAGAGTGCATTATTTTGTATCAGCTCAGCGAATTGCAGCTACAGCTCGTGAGCTTGAATTGAGAAGGCCACCTCGAACAGGGATGTAATGTCTTCAGTGGTCATAATTTGCAGGAGGGGGACCTTATGACGTAAACAAAAGAAGAAAAACTCTGGCCGTTGACTAGTCATATGTTCGTCGTGCACATGTATGTGCAATAACGTATTAAAGAGTCAATGCCTACCTTGTATGTAGCCACTTCCTTAGGAAGAGTGAGTAACTTTGGTAAAAAAAACTGAAATATGTTTATTTCTGTTTAGGCATATGATTCTCATTTTAATGTGTTGAACAATGGGTATGATCATCATTCCTGTTAGATATTTGTAGTACACTTCACGCCAACACTTCTAGCCACTTCACGCCAACACTTCTAGCCTATCTTATGTTGGACGGTAGAGAATGCATGGCCTTTGCCTAGTCTAATTGGAATCAAAGGTTTGGTAAATTGCGCATCACTTTGTTAACTGGCTTAGATAGTAGAGGGATATAGTTAAGCTGAATTGGTTGCATTTGATACTGATATCCTGATATTCAGAATGCCAAGTGCTGATTGTAACATCATTAAAAGCATTAAATGTGTAGGCACATGAGTTTACAAAGTTTATAGACTCATGTGAATCATCTAAAACATCAGATTTGCATGTTTATGACCTATTTGATCTAACATCTTTTGTTGAATACCTTGTAGGATTACATAGGAAATAAGAGGCTAGAACTGTCTGGTTAACTAGTATCCTTGTTGTCTGAGGTCCTTGTTTTTTTTATATTCATTATTTCATTTCATTAGATGGTTGCATTATGTGGTTTTGTCAGGGCTTAGTTCAAAACAATTAATTCCCTTGTTGTCAAGAGTATGAGAACACAAAATAAAAAGGCCCAGCCAATGAATATTAAGCAGGTGCATATATTGGATGCTCATTTTGTAAAAAAAAAACTTTTTTGTATTTAACTGCAGTGCGGCAGTGATGCTACTATAGTGTAGCACCTTGGAATTGTACTCAATTCCTTTTGAACCGTTTCTTTGAATTGTAGTATGTGTGTGTGTGCAATCTACTTTTATATTGATGCTAGCGTTTTGCCTTCATGAGCTTACTAAGTGAAGAACTACCTTTCATTAAATTTTTCTAAGCTCATAAAGTCCACACATTAAAATGCAATTGAACTACAAAGCTTGGTAAGCAGATCAACAGTATTTTAGCATCGTGTGTGAAAATATGAAATAGATCAGTTGTGTGCTCTTAAGGAGGGAGATTATCCCGTCAATTTTGTATGTGTACTTAAATTAGATGATCTATTGGACAGACACTTTTTTCAATTTGACCTAGCAAGCAAAACTTAGATCCCACAACTATTTGGCCTTTTTCGAAAGCCACAAGTCAATGCTTATTTTTTGCTGTGCAGTTTAGCTCTTCGATATTATTCCCTCCGTCCAGAAATACTTGTCATCAAAATGAATAAAAAGGGATGCATCTAGACGTATTTTACTTCTAGATACATCCCTTTTTATCCATTTTAATGACAAGTATTTTCGGACGGAGGGAGTAGTACTGTGTAGTTTAAAGTAACAATCTCCTTACCTTTTTTAAGATCAAACCATTTTGCACTTCGCTGCTTGCTTATAAAGAATTAAAGATCGAAAATTTTGGTTATACATTTTTTTTCTGAAATATACTTCCTTCTGTTTAGGCATATGATTCTTGTTTTTTATGTGCATTCTTTGGTCATGTATTTTTTTAATATACTTCTCTCTTTGTAGACTCCATTTGTTGTACCCTTTTTGGGATACTTTTAACATAATATATATGTTTTGTCGATTCAGCCTCCAAATGAAAAATAATAAACAGCATAAGGCTACTTTTGAAATTTGGCCTGCTTGCGATGATTTTCTATGCAGGAGAGAATTCAGTGTTACCTGCTATGGTGATGTCGACGTTTCAAGTCAGGTAGTAGAAGTTTTGGAGAACGTAGGCAAACCAAAAATCTCTGCCAGGGTATCTGAAGATCAAGAATTCAAGATAGATGGTGGTTTCTTCTCGGGGCTGCTAGGAATGGAGAGTGGGGCTTCTGCAACCGTAACCGTCACGCGACAATCTGGGTTGCATATATGGATCTAGTGCTGATCATGCAGAAGCTATTGTGTGCTCCAAGCACTTTAGTTTGCATCAGGTTCTGGAATGCAAAGAGTGGTACTAGAAACTGATGCTAAGACACTAAAGCAAGCTCTTTTGTAGGGAAGTGAAGTTCACCCTTACTAATTTTATTGACAAGAGGAATGTGTCTTCTAAGTGTGTATGTAATTGTGTTGCACATTGTTTACCCAAGCATGGGGCCCTTATGGCACTCGAATGTGTTGTGCGTTGATACACCCTTTCATTGTAATGACATGGTGATAATTTTTGTAGTCCTATATGAATTAATTAGTACAATTTGTCAGTTCTCTAAAAAAATTGTGTTAAGGAATCTCCAACAACGACCCTCAAAAATTTAGCCTGGCAATTATGGCAACTGGGAAGAAACAAGTAAGCCGTCTGCACAACACCAGTCATGTGGCGGTACACAAGATAATTCTTTGCTGGTTTAGTTAAAGTTGTATACTGGTTGCAGGAATTTGTACTGCCGCTCCTGATAGTATACTTTCTCAAAATAATTGTGAAAATTTGTTCATTTAGTTTATGTTGGACCCACATTTTCTCAGGATGGTTTTGCTGGACGGCAGCAAAGCCTCGCTGGCGCACCTTATTTTTTTACATTGCCTTGGTATTCTCTTACGTTGGTCATTGATGGAGTCCAGAGGCGGCCTGTCACTTTTCTAGTTGTCTTATGTTGCATGCAAATCTACAGTGCGTACCTTGATGGTTCGTGATCTGTAGGTAACCAAAACGAGCGTCATCTTTCATGTTTTTTATCTCTTGATTCATATCTGATTATCTGGTGTACTGGAGTAGTAACAGACCTCCCATTCAAGTAAGGAACAGAGTCCTATCTCAAAAAGGAAATATCAGAAAGGCAGCCATCATTTTTGGCCGCACATTTACGTAAATCACTTAATCTTACAGTGGTCCAGGGGAGCTTGATTGGTTTCTCAGCTCATGTTGTAACTGTACGTCATGCACCGTAAATTTACCTCAAGCTTTATTTTCCTTACGGTGGAGTAGGCGCACGGGATTGTTCCACCTTCCATGCCGTAATATTACCTCACCTGTGTGCTAAGTTTACTTGGCGTGAGTTGCTACCACGGTCTGGCTAGGGTGAAGAATAAGAATTCTTCACCCTGGGTGACGAATAGTCAATCCCTATATACGGTGGCGCTAAAGTGAGCGTGAGCGTAAAACGCTAATCCTGCGCTTCGGCCAGGGTAAACGCGCTGCTCGGCCATACCAACTAATCATCTTTCCCATTCTATAGTATAATCCCTAGCAAAAAAAAAGTAATGGAATTAAATTCGTTATTATGTGCATGCCGTACCCTCCGTCCCGCCCTGTACTACCTACTCTCCTAACAACTTGTAGTAAAATTCCTGCTAAATATAGTAACTGAATTAATTCGGTTACCAGCACACGAAACACCTTCTCCTAAACCTTAGGATTGCCCGTAAAAGGCCAACACCTTCTAGTAATGTTGTAAACTCTTTACCATGCAACCCTGAGCCTAGTTTGCTCGTAATTTGCATCCATATGATGTCAATTCTTACTCTTTACATGTTTTACATAACCTAATTTGATAGTAAGAAAAGAACTTGTAGTAATATCATTGTAAACTAGTACAAGAAATACTATTTTACCACTCAAACTAGGCATGAGATTTGATAGTAAACCACTATGTGTTTTGTAAGATGCCACACTCTGTTATAACTCAATTTTGGGTTGACTTTTGATGGTAATATGCTTAGTGCTTGGTGGTAAATATAATAGATTGTCTTACCACCCACTGCTATAGGGAGAAACTTTGATAGTAAAATGGTAGACTTCCTTACGACTAAATTTTGGATTGATTCTTGATGGTAATACAATATGTGTTCCATAGTAAATTTAATAGATTCTATTATCACCCACTAGGTCACGGAAAGGATTTCCACGCAGTGGATTAAATTAACTGCTTCGTTCGCATGGCGTGGGCGGAGCGCATTACAATGTACTATGAGCTCAGGCATAGTTTAGCTCAGGCATATATATATGTTTTGGTCATAGAGTTGTGTTGTGATACCGTTTGTTTCCATCCCACGGTGTGTATTGAACTATGGATATAATGTGCACGTTGTGGATAGGTTCTCGGAATCACTATACTTCTACTAGCGGGTTATCTAAATTACGGGGTGAAGCGACTTGCCTATGAGATGGAAATGCATTAACCATCTCCTCTAGGACTTGTGTGGGAATCTTGGTTCCCTGTCGGAATGTTGCTCCCGAGGGGATTGCTGAACCAATGATTTCAGGCTTTCCGATAGGAGATGGCGCTTGGTCAGTGCAGTTTGGGTTCAGGCGCTAATCTCGGCTTCCCATATGATTCATGTGCTAGATTAGTATAGTCTTGATCCCAGGGTCCGACATATACCAAATAATTTGTAAGTTATGCTTAACCAACAAGGACTTTAATATTCATTCACCTTGCTGCAATTTGAAAATTAGATGGCTCATACAGATGCAATAAATTCAGAACAGAAAATATTTAGATACTACAACTAACTTTCATGTTTTCTGATTAACAGCAAGAGGAGTCTATACGAAATAATCAGATCGATTATAGATTTACATGTATAATCAGGCAAAATTATTATAAAATCATTTGAAAAGAAATGTAAGAAATGTATCAGAGAACATACCACATGCAAGTCTTCCACCAGCATTTCCAGTACTGAGGCTGAGCTCATGCCCACCTATAATGAAAGAATAAAGAATGAAGCATCTGAAACTGAAGGGGACAAAGATTTAAAACAAGTAGAACTACGCATACCTTTTCCCAAGTCATCTTCAAGCTCATGAACAACAAACGCTCTCCCAACAACTGCATTAGGGCCAGTCAAAGGAATCTGTGTAGAAGTAATTCTCAGAAGTTGGTAAACCAAATGTTGGAACTTAAACCTACCACACTGCAACTTATTCTAAGAGTAAGAATAAGATGTCTGATCTTTACCTGGCTATCGACAATGGTTGTCTCCGCCACACCTAAACCACCACAATTAAAAGACAGAACCCATAAAATAAGTTAAGGTCCAACAAGACAACTTCTGAAAGAAACATGAGAAATGTGTCAGTGATTGTTGCAGGTTATACCTTCAGCATTGGCAACAATGTTTCCCAGGTCACCCGCATGACGGACTTCATCTTCTGGTGCACCATGTGTCAGGCCGTTTGGGTTAAAATGTGGACCTATAAGATAAAAAATTACATTTTAAGTGATGGGACATAGGTATGTACTCCCTCCGTCCAAAAAAACTTGTCCCAAGCTTGTCCCTCAAATGAATGTATCTAGCACTAACTTGGTGCTAGATACATCCATTGGAGGGACAAGTTTTTTCGCATAGAGGGAGTAGTATGTTAAACGACAAAATGGTTTAATTAATTTTTGCAAGTATCTTCTACTACCCATATAAAAGCACGAAAGGGCGGAGAACCAATTCATCCTATCCATCAAATCTTGCGATCAGATGGTTTACATCGTCCCAACATACTAAACATGTTGCTATTAGCTGCTAGCCTCTCTCTTTGACAAGTTAAAAAACGCCACCTCCGGCTATCCTCTCCCCACGCACCTTGCACAATGCCCCGCCCGCCAAAGCCCCACGGCTCGACGACTTCACGCGCTGGCGGACAGGCGGACCTCCGCCTCCACGCGCTGGACGACCTCCGCCCGACCACCTCTTTCCCGACGCGTCGGCTGACTGGCGACCACCTTCTCTACGCGCCGGCGGACCTCCGCTTCGAGGCACCAACGGACCTCCGCCCCAACATGTTTCCCGCCCTCACCTGTTTCCCAAGGCGACGTCGGACTGACGGACCTCCGCCTCGACGCGTCGGCAGACCTCCGCCTCGACCTCTGCCTCCCCAACCAGCTGAACGAGCGTCGCTTTTGTTCTTTCTGGTATGGATCCCTTCCCCCTCTTCGCATGTGTCTTCCGCTGTGTGCGTCGCTGCGTGGGTGTTCAGTTTGTGCGGGTTCTATGCCTGGATCGCTAGCATGTGTGTGCTCCATTAGTGAATGACAAATTTCTGAATTTTTGTGATGAACAATGTTTACGTCCGTTTAGGCAGCTTACCGGCATCCATCATGGTCTGCCATTTTAGAATTAATCAAGATTACCTTTCAGGCTTCTTCCGTTGCCTAGCAAGTGAGCTGATGATCAGGAAATCATGTTTAACTATCAATAAGTGATCTCATTTCTTGGTTCAGTGAAGTGATTATGTGGATCTTGTGAGGAAAAAAAGATAGGCCAAGAAGCCTGGGAGGTTGTCTACAGTAACTGGCCTGGTATGTGACCTGCTTGCATCTTTTCCTGATTACCTCACGACTGCAATTGTCTACGTTTTATATTAACCATCGTTTTATCAATTTAATTCATGAGTTTGTTTTCTCGATTTTTACATGTATGCGTTGATGACATGAATCTGAATATATATTTGCTTGACAGTGAGTGCTGCTGAACATGTAAGTATAGCCGGGAGAGTCATGTATTCGCCCGATGGCATAACTCACCAACCCCGAGCCGTTGCCGCTCTCGAAGACATCTTAATATTAAACAGCAAGTATTATATTCATCAAGAGAGTTTCATCACTACGTGGTGTTAATTTTGATCCATATGATTTCTCGCACAAAGAATGCATCTATATGACATGAGGTTAGTCTTCTGTAACTCCTTTCTGATCTATTAATTATTAAGCATCCTATCTCTTGGTCTCAACTCCACCTATGTTGTCTCAACATAGCCGGTCCCAAGCCCGGGTGAAGGAGGAGGGTTGTGATAGGCTTGGCAAGCCAACGTAAAAACTCAGCCACTCTTATGGAGATGAAACCCAAAAGATTTTCATTGGGGTGTAACCCTCTCAGCGACGCGCCACATCGGAACCCGGGTGTGGTGGAAAATGGGCAAGGGCCGGGCCATCACCCCCCAAGTGGCGCGCCATATCTTGATCCGGATACGGTGGCAAGTGAGCGAGGATCGGGTCGTCGCATCCTTAGTGGCGCGCTACATCGGCGCCCGGATGTAGTGGAAAATGAGCAAGGGTCTTCGCATTTGACTCGACGAGTGCGAAGGGTAAGGAAGCTAGCCGAGCCTAGGAGGATTCGCTTAGGTAGGGTCTCTAACAGGGAAGCTTCGGGAGCTAGTTGATGCAGCAGTGAGGAGAGGTGTTGATATCCTTTGCGTCCAAGAAACCAAATGGAGAGGACAGAAGGCGAAGGAGGTGGAGGATACCGGCTTCAAGTTGTGGTACACGGGGACGGCTGCAAACAGAAATGGCGTAGGCATCTTGATCAACAAGAGCCTCAAGTATGGAGTGGTAGACGTCAGGAGACGTGGGGACCGGATTATCCTGGTCAAGCTGGTAGTTGAGGACTTGGTTAAAATGTTATCAGCGCGTATGCCCCGCAAGTAGGCCACAATGAGAACACCAAGAGGGAGTTCTGGGAAGGCTTGGAAGACATGGTTAGGAGTGTACCGATTGGTGAGAAGCTCTTCATAGGAGGAGACCTCAATGGCCACGTGGGTACATCTAACACAGGTTTTGAAGGGGCGCATGGGGGCTTTGGCTATGGCATCAGGAATCAAGAAGGAGAAGATGTCTTAAGCTTTGCTCTAGCCTACAACATGATTGTAGCTAACACCCTCTTTAGAAAGAGAGAATCACATCTGGTGACTTTTAGTAGTGGCCAACACTCTAGCCAGATTGATTTCATCCTCTCGAGAAGAGAAGATAGGCGTGCGTGCCTAGACTGTAAGGTGATACCTGGGGAGAGTGTTGTACCCCAGCATAAGCTGGTGGTTGCTGACTTCCGCTTTCGGATTCGTGTCCAGCGGGATAAGCGTGCCAAGGTCGCTAGAACGAAGTGGTGGAAGCTCAAGGGGGAGGTAGCTCAGGTGTTCAAGGAGAGGGTAATTAAGGAGGGCCCTTGGGAGGAAGGAGGGGACGCGGACAATGTGTGGATGAAGATGGCGACTTGCATTCGTAAGGTGGCCTCGGAGGAGTTTGGAGTGTCCAGGGGAAGGAGAAGCGGAGATAAGGATACCTGGTGGTGGAATGATGATGTCCAGGAGGCGATTAAAGAGAAGAAAGATTGCTTCAGACGCCTATACCTGGATAGGAGTGCAAACAACATAGAGAAGTACAAGATGGCGAAGAAGGCCGCAAAGCGAGCTGTTGGTGAAGCAAGGGGTCGGGCATATGAGGACCTCTACCAACGGTTAGGCACGAAGGAAGGTGAAAGGGACATCTATAAGATGACTAAGATCCGGGAGAGGAAGACGAGGGATATTGGCCAAGTCAAATGCATCAAGGACGGAGCAGGCCAACTCTTGGTGAAGGACGAAGAGATTAGGCATAGATGGCGGGAGTACTTCGACAAGCTGTTCAATGGGGAGAATGAGAGTTCTACCATTGAACTGGACGACTCCTTTGATGAGACCAGCATGCGATTTGTGCGGCGCATCCAGGAGTCTGAGATGAAGGAGGCTTTAAAAAGGATGAAAGGAGGCAAGGCGATGGGCCCTGATTGTATCCCCATTGAGGTGTGGAAAGGTCTCGGGGACATAGCGATAGTATGGCTAACCAAGCTTTTCAACCTCATTTTTCGGGCAAACAAGATGCCAGAAGAATGGAGACGGAGTATATTAGTATCAATCTTCAAGAACAAGGGGGGTGTTCAGAGTTGTACTAATTACCGTGGAATTAAGCTGATGAGCCATACAATGAAGCTATGGGAGAGAGTCATTGAGCACCGCTTAAGAAGAATGACAAGCGTGACCAAAAATCAGTTTGATTTCATGCCTGGGAGGTCGACCATGGAAGCCATTTTCTTGGTACGACAACTTATGGAGAGATATAGGGAGCAAAAGAAGGACTTGCATATGGTGTTCATTGACTTGGAGAAGGCCTATGATAAGATACCGCGGAATGTCATGTGGTGGGCCTTGGAGAAACACAAAGTCCCAGCAAAGTACATTACCCTCATCAAGGACATGTACAATAATGTTGTGACAAGTGTTCGAACAAGTGATGTCGACACCGATGACTTCCCGATTAAGATAGGACTGCATCAGGGGTCAGCTTTGAGCCCTTATCTTTTTGCACTGGTGATGGATGAGGTCACAAGGGGTATACAAGGAGATATCCCATGGTGTATGCTCTTTGCGGATGATGTGGTGCTAGTTGACGATAGTGGGACGGGGGTAAATAGGAAGTTAGAGTTGTGGAGACAAACCTTGGAATCGAAAGGGTTTAGGCTTAGTAGAACTAAAACCGAGTACATGATGTGCGGTTTCAGTACTACTAGGTGTGAGGAGGAGGAGGTTAGCCTTGATGGCCAGGTGGTACCTCGGAAGGACACATTTCGGTATTTGGGGTCAATGTTACAGGAGGATGGGGGTATTGATGAAGATGTGAACCATCGAATCAAAGCCGGATGGATGAAGTGGCGCCAAGCTTCTGGCATTCTCTGTGACAAGAGAGTGCCATAAAAGCTAAAAGGCAAGTTCTACAGTTAGGTGTGGCGGAGATGCGTATGTTGAGATGGATGTGTGGCCACACGAGGAAGGATCAAGTCCGGAATGATGATATTGATGGATAAGTCTGTGTACTAGGGTCCTTGTGGGGCTGCAGCACATGGTCCTTGTGGCAGTTAGGAGGATAAAGTCCTGGACCATCAAGGACTGGCTGTTAGGATAGAGTTCTGTTCTTGATCAGTTAGCATCTTAGATTAGCATCTTAGACTAGCATCTTAGACTGGCATCTTGGCAGCATCTTAGCATATGCCTTGGCTGGCTAGCAGCCTATAAATATGTATCCCCAACCCCTCGGGTTGGCATGGCATTGTGTGAGAAATAAACCAACGAAAATTGTCCCAACTCTCCTAGTGTCATCCACAACTATCAATGCTCAGGTTGAAAGGTCTAACAAGTGGTATCAGAGCCAGGTTAACCTGCACCCTGAGCATTTTCTGTGAGCAGCCCAAGTCGGTAGCAGCAGCTGCTCCGTCTGCCTCTGGTTACCTTCCTCCCTCCGGACTGTCGAGCAGCAGCTCATCTTCATCAGCCTCCTCTTCACGCAACAGCCCCCCTGCAGCGAGCCATGTCTGCAGGTCGCTCTCAGCACACGGCTACCTCGAGCATGCGGCGCCGGCAAGAGGCCGAGCGCGCCGTGGCAGAGGAGCGTGAGCGAGCGGCTGTACCAGCAGCTGCTGCGGCGGCAAGAGTGTCGAGGCTGGCTGCAGCGGAGCTGGCAGCAGCCAGAGCGGAGGTAGAAGCAGCCAGGGCGGAGGTAGAAGCAGCAGCAGCAGCAGCCCGTGAGGCTACGGCGGATGCCAAGGCACTCCGCGGCAGCCCCGGCAGCTCCAGCAGCACCGCGCCTGCGGACGACGGCGCCGACGCAGATCGCGCCAAAGTGGCGCAGGAGCGGACGGCGCAGTGGGCAGCCGAGCACGCCCGCGCTCCAGGTGGAGGCGCGCACCGCGACGACGGCTGCAACGACCAGGACCGCGGCCTCTACGAGGTCCGGACTGTGGTCAGGGATGTTGGTTCCAGTGTTGGGTGGCCTACCCTCACTAAAACCAACTACGTCGAGTGGGCCGGGATCATGAAGGTCAGGCTCCAGGTGCGGCGCATGTGGGAGGCAGTCTAGGACAGCAACGTCGACCACCTAGAGGATCGACGGGCACCGGACGCCCTCATCGCCGCAGTCCCGCCCGAGATGCAGTTCTCGCTTTCCAACAAGCGGACTGCCAAGGAGGCTTGGGACGCCATCGCCGCAGCACGCATCGGCAGCGACCGTGCTCGCAAGTCCACCCTGCAGGCACTTCGTAAGGAGTGGGAGAACCTGGGCTTCAAGCCAGGTGAGGACGTTGATGACTTTGCTCTCCGTCTCAACACTCTGCTGCAGAAGATGGTGAAGTTTGGCGATGCCACCTACACCGAGGAGAGAGCTGTCGAGAAGCTTTTTCGGTGCATTCCCGAGAAGTACAAGCAGATGGCTCGCTCGATCGAGTCGTTGCTGGACCTCTCCACGATGACGATCGAGGAGGCGATAGGTCGACTCAAGGTCGTCGACACCGACGAGCCACAGCCCCCCTCGGGGCCCGTCACCACCAGCGGGAAGCTGCTCCTAACTCGGGAGCAGTGGGATCCCAGCCTTGGTGACAGGAAGAAGGAGGAGCCTTCCTCCTCGATGGGCGGCCGCAAGCGTGGCAAGCAGCGTAAGGCGCGAAGAGGCCCCCCGGGCAGGGCACAAGGACGTGCCGAAGGTGACGCCCGCGGAGGCGCCAAGGACGGCGCCGCCGGCAAGCCCAAGCCGGCACAAGACAACAGTTGCCACAACTGTGGCCGGTTTGGCCATTGGGCCAATGAGTGTCGGCAACCACGACAAGGCCAGGCTCACGTCGCACAGGCGAAGGAGGAGACGGCTCTGTTCATGGCGCATGCAAGCATTGAGCTACCCTCGGCGACTCCAGTCGCAAAGGCTTTCATCCACCTCGATGAGCCAAAAGCACACGCTCTTCTCGGCGATGGCTCCGGGAAGGACAAGGCTACGGGGTGGTGCCTCGACACCGGCGCCACCCACCACATGACCGGTCGAAGGGAATTCTTCGCCGAGCTCGACTCCGATGTGCGAGGCTCCGTCAAGTTCGGGGATGCCTCCGCTATGGAGATAAAGGGCGTCGGCTCCGTCATCTTCACCACCAAGATGGGAGAGCACCGGCTGCTCACCAGTGTCTACAAAAGGTCTAACAAGTGGTATCAGAGCTCCGTGCCGCACAGGTCTCCGTGCACGAGCTCCAGCTTCTCCTTAGCCCGAAAACTCGCCTGTTGGGAAAAGGGGAGTCGTCTCTGCTTTGTCAGTACGCAGATGTCGCAGAACTGCTCCACATGGTCGAGGCATGGCAGGCCTCGCACCATCTCCTTGGCACTTAGACGCTTCAGGGCCTCAAAGTGAAGGTGCCCAAAGCGCTCATGCCACTGCCACGCCTCGTCGTCTCGACGGACAGCGAGACAGACCGGTTGTGCCACCTGCACATCAAGGACGTAGAGTCGATTTTCACCTCTGGGCACCTTGGCGAGAAGGCGACGCTGGCGATCCCAAATGCGTAGGACCCCATGCTCAATCAGCACGCGTGAGCCGTTCTCATCCAGCTGTCCCAAGCTGATGATGGAATTCCTTAGCGCGGGGATGTAGTAGAGATGGATGCGGTCGAGCAAAACCGCACCTGGGAGCTCGCTGACCTCCCCCGTGGTCATCGCGCAATCACCCTTAAGTGGGTGTTCAAGCTGAAGAGGGATGGAGCCGGCGCCATCATCAAGCACAAGGCTCGCCTGGTGGCCCGAGGCTTCTTGCAGCAGGAAGGAGTCGACTTCGACGACGCCTTCGCTCCCGTGGCACGGATGGAGTCCGTGCGACTTCTCCTTGCGCTGGCTGCCCAGGAGGGCTGGCGTGTCCACCACATGGACGTTAAGTCGGCATTCCTCAACGGCGACTTGAAGGAGGAAGTCTACGTGCATCAGCCACCTGGGTTTACGATTTCCGGCCAGGAGGGCAAGGTGCTCCGCCTGCGCAAGGCTCTCTATGGCCTGCGGCAGGCACCCAGGGCGTGGAACGCCAAGCTGGACTCCACGCTGAAGAAGATGAGTTTCGAGCAGAGCCCGCATGAGGCTGCCGTCTACCGACGGGGGAGTGGAGGAAATGCCCTGCTGGTGGGCGTCTACGTTGACGACCTGGTGATCACCGGCACCAAAGATGCAGAGA
Source organism: Triticum dicoccoides (assembly GCF_002162155.2). NCBI lineage: Eukaryota > Viridiplantae > Streptophyta > Magnoliopsida > Poales > Poaceae > Triticum > Triticum dicoccoides. The sequence goes on along the minus strand of NC_041393.1, from coordinate 348,013,337 downwards.
TGGCGGCGTTCAAGGAAGACATGAAGGCCACGTTCCAGATGAGTGACCTGGGGCTCCTCTCCTTCTATCTAGGGATTGAGGTGCACCAGGACCACTCCGGGATCGCGCTTCGACAGTCCGCCTACGCCAAGCGCATCGTTGAGCTAGCTGGGCTCACCGACTGCCATCCAGCTCTCACTCCGATGGAGGAGAGGCTGAAACTGAGCCGCGACAGCACGACGGAGGAAGTGGATGCTACGCAGTACCGACGCCTTGTGGGGAGCCTTCACTACCTCACTCACACACGGCCGGACTTGGCATTCTCCGTCGGCTATGTCAGTCGGTTCATGGAGCGACCAACGTCGGAACACCAGCAGGCAGTGAAGAGGATCGTCCGCTACATAGCAGGGACCCTCGACCACGGCCTCCACTACCCTAGGTGTCCTGGGACAGCACACTTCGTCGGGTACAGCGACAGCGACCACGCCGGCGACATCGACACCAGCAAGAGCACGAGCGGGATCCTCCTCTTCCTCGGCAAGTGTCTCGTGAGCTGGCAATCAGTCAAGCAGCAGGTGGTGGCCCTGTCCAGCTGTGAGGCTGAGTACATAGCGGCCTCCACCGCCTGTACTCAGGCGCTCTGGCTTGCTCGACTGCTTGGTGATCTTCTCGTTCAAGACACCAGAACGGTGCAGCTCCTGGTGGACAGCAAGTCCGCCCTGGCCCTGGCAAAGAACCCCGTGTTCCACGAACGGAGCAAGCACATCCGACTGAGGTATCACTTCATCCGCAGCTGTGTGGAAGAAGGGAGCATCGAGGCGAGCTACATCAACACCAAGGATCAGCTCGCAGACCTGCTCACCAAGCCCCTTGGGAGGGTCAAGTTCCTCGAACTTTGCTCCAGGATTGGGATGATTCAACTCTCCCACAAGACGACGTACAAGACTTAGGGGGAGAATGATGGATAAGTCTGTGTACTAGGGTCCTTATGGGGCTGCAGCACATGGTCCTTGTGGCAGTTAGGAGGATAAAGTCCTGGACCATCAAGGACTGGCTGTTAGGATAGAGTTCTGTTCTTGACCATCAAGGACTGTCAGTTAGCATCTTAGACTAACATCTTAGACTAGCATCTTAGACTGGCATCTTGGCAGCATCTTAGCATATGCCTTGGCTGGCTAGCAGCCTATAAATATGTATCCCCAACCCCTCGGGTTGGCATGGCATTGTGTGAGAAATAAACCAACGAAAATTGTCCCAACTCTCCTAGTGTCATCCACAACTATCAATGCTCAGGTTGAAAGGTCTAACAGATATACGAGATAGAGTTGGGGTAGCACCAATTGAGGAGAAGCTTGTCCAACATCGTTTGAGATGGTTTGGGCATATTCAGCGCAGGCCTCCAGAAGCTCCAGTGCATAGCGGACGGCTAAAGCGTGCGGAGAATGTCAAGAGAGGGCGGGGTCGACCGAATTTGACATGGGAGGAGTCCGTTAAGAGAGACCTGGAGGATTGGAGTATCGACAAAGAGCTAGCTATGGACAGGGGTGCGTGGAAGCTTGCTATCCATGTGCCAGAGCCATGAGTTGGTTGCGAGATCTTATGGGTTTCACCTCTAACCTACCCCAACTTGTTTGAGACTAAAGGCTTTGTTATTGTTGTTGTTGTTGTTGCCTATCTCTTGGTCTCAAAGTTTTCAAGAAAATGATTTATTTTGTTTAGTGCCATTGAAGAGATGTGGATAAAAGATATCAAGTCGTAGTTTCATTGTGCATCATGCTTTTTATGGGGGTTTCACTGCTTTTCTTTTTTGCATGATTTCTCAACATGGTAGCATGGTCTATCATATTAAACCTCTTGTTTGTGTGCTAGATCTATTTCGCTATACAGGCCAACATGTGTCGGGTGCATGTAAGACTCCATATATAGGATCCACATCATAATGTTCCAATCCATAGGTTCCATCCCCCTTTATCTTTCTCAATCTCGATTCAGTTGGTTGTATTTCTCGTTTGCAGATAATTTCAAGATGATTTAAGTGAAGTGACGACTTGCATGTATTTTCAAGATGGTTGCAATTAGTAATCCCTAAAAACGATAGATTGAGTGAGGCTGGGCTGTATGGTTGAAAAATCCTATATTTACATTTGTTCTCTCCAATATCATGTAGCGGTGTGATTATTTTTTGCAGTTTCCATAATTACCATTTTCTCTTATTCTAGCTTATGTTGTTGTGTTGACAACACTGGAGGGATGTTACTGAAGGAAGATTCAATAATAGGTCGAGTTTCTGTACTTACTGATTATATATATTGGCATATGACCATAACTGAACAATGTTGAATTATCTTCTAAATTAGTATGAATATTTTTCTGCTCAAAAACAGTTTTTGTTAGGGACACACTATGGATCTCTTGATTACTCACTACATATAGAGGATTCGATTACAGAGTAGCCATTACAAGGAACTGAGAAAGAGGAAGGGAGAGAGCTGGAGGTAGGGGAAGAGCCGCCACCGCCGAGTTCGTTGATCCACTGGATGCCTCGTCTGTCCCTTGGCCCTCGTACTTCTAGTCGCTGTTGTAACGGCCGGCTTGGCCCAGCCCCTCACTAACAGCCCAACATAGCAAGGGGGCTGACATCCCCTCCCCCTTAACAGCTGGCTTGCCCTCAAGCCGGTAGCGGGTATCTGGGAACGGGAGAGCGTGCACGATGCATGCATCGCGTGTTGCTTCTTCGCCGACTCAAGGACCCTGCATGATCCAGTTGCCGACATCCCTCCCTCCGTGAGACTCAGCTTGACCCCAAGCCGACATCGCCGAGGATCGCCTGGGTCCCATGGTGCTTGATGTTCCTGGGCTTGGTTGGAGCCGCAACGGTAGCCGAAGTCAAGGTAGACTGCAATGATGGGGAGGTAGTACTTGCGGCCGATGAAAATCCCGTCGAATAACGTGGTGATGGCGTAGTCGTGGCTAACACCGTCGCGGTCGAAGCCGAGGTAGCACTTGTGGTGGGTGGAGCTTTGCGCAAAGATGGCAACGACGGTGATGACACCCATCCCTTCTTGAAAATGCCCTTGAGTCGATTGGAGTCCAAGCAATCGATGCAGTGAAATGCCGCTCATGTGGATGAGGAAACGGACAACTAAGATGATGATACACATCCCTCCTGCAAAGACCTCCCGGCGAGCCAATTCCAGTGACAAACGCAATGCGAGCCCTCCAGGATCCCAAGAACCGCCCCGCTGGTGGAGCGGAGAAGCTGAATAGAGCTGAAACAGGAAACAGATGTTGTTGTAGGCATCAAGCTGCATGTTGAAAATGTCCAGCAGACACGCCAGGAATAGCACAAGCTCATACGACACATGCTGTACTGGAAGTTCTCTAGTTAGACTATTGCTGGAAGTAGTATGGCAGATAGCATTGCAGTCTGCTACTCCGGATCGACCATCCGGTCCAGATGCTTGCCAAACAACCTTGCTGTCTTTACTGCTCCCATACTTCTCTAACCATTTGCCAAATAAGCCTGAGGTAGTGCACACACACTTGCACTGAGTGTTACCAATCTGTACGCTTGCATAAGTGGGAATCACCCAGGGCTGCACTGAAGCATCTACAGATATAGCAGGAGTACCTAGACTTGCCATTTGTCCAAAATACGCACCAGGTGGTCTCTGATTGAAAGAGAGTAGCAAACCTCGGTCGTGATAAGTTCTCTGCTCACACTTGTGAACAACAACAGCATAAGTTTCATACAATTTCATATATGCTCGAGCATCTTGGAAAAGTGCCCATACTAATGGATTTTTGTCCTCTGATGCTCTCTTTTCTGTAGGTAGCCTGATCAATAGTATCCAATCTGGTGTACGTTTGAAGAAGCAGCACTGAAAATTGGTCAGTATGGCAAGCTGAAGTTTGGTTCTTGAACCACCATCTAATTGTTCAGGTTTGCATTCTCTAGCAAAACGCCCACTCCCCTTCAATTGCTCTTGGCTAAAAAATTGCCAGTGCATTGGCACGCTCATTACCCTTGGATAGAGCTGACCACACATGCAGTGCTCGAACCCCACATGTACTGTTCGGCAATTGCATGAAAAAGATGCCCATTTTATCTTCAGCTGGGTGGTGTCTTGATTGAAGTCGAACAGTGGCCATGGTTTTGGTCGTAGCTTGGTTCCATGATAACTCTGCAGCTCGGATGAAACAAAGAACCTACGGGTACAAGAAGTTTGTCGAGCTTGAGCATGAAACTCATAGTATGACTGCAAAGAAGATATAACTGGCACCCGTTCTGCATCAGTGAATTTCACAGTGTCTTTTTGTTGCATTAGCTGCTGACTCGGAGTAGGAAGAGATCTTGGCACCAGAGGGATCCAACAAATAACCTTCTCTAAAAGAAATGTTCTCTGCTGCGCACTTTGCAGACACCACCAGGATTCTCTCATGATATGTAGATCACTAGAACCATGAGCACTAAATTTAAATTCCCCTTTTGGTAGTTCAAACAAGACCTGTACTGCTCTGTAGTTGCCTGAACATGTATTTAAGGTTCCACTGCAAAGTATTTCCTTCACCATTGTCTTGCTTAAATTCTTCGGACTAGTTGATGGCCACATGAGCAACCTTGGATAATCAGGTATATGGTGCCAAATTTCATCAGCTTGCAAATTGAAAGTCTCTTCTATGGAAATCAGCTCACAAGAAACTGAATATGGCTCATGCGGGTAGCTTGCATCCGAATCTGACTTGAACGACGGCCACGGTCTAGGCCTGAACAGGAGTCCCATGTGTTTGACCCTCGCTCGTGTAGGTGACGGCCATGGTTGCCATTGTAGTTCATCCGCTTGCAATTCTTCTATGGGCAACACATATGCGATGATGTCCTTGGTGCCATTGCCCAACATAGATGCCTGGTCGGGGAAGGTGTTGACAATGGCCGTGGGCGATGAAGGAGTAACGGCTGGGTGGAGCACTGACTTGAAATGGTTGGTGTCGCGAGGGAAGCATTTCATCGAACACCCGGTCAGCGTCGGTGCAGCAAGGTCGTTGGGGACGATGAGGGCGACGCGGTGGTCCACCTTGTTCGTCGCTCGGGTGGAGGTGTTGACAGAGAGGGCATTGAGCTCCTGCACGCCGGCCTTGGGGTCGATGTCGGTGGTGGTCTTCACGGGAGAAACGACCTCGGCACTAGAGGGAGTGTTGGTGCCGATGGAGGCCGTTGCTTGCACCGGAGTGAGCTGCTCGACTGCTTGGTGGATGGGGTCGACCATTGGCTCGAGGTGCACGGCGGTGGCGACACCATGGACCTCACCGACGTTGTTGGTGGTGTCGACCTGGGTCGAGCACTCCGTCGAACACGTGATGGGCACCATCGCGATGCACACCGGGGCTGCATCATGGGCGACCGGGGGGATCTCCCCTGGGCCTTGGTGGTGGAGCTGGGGACGTCGGGGGCGGGCGCCGACGAGGCATGCGTCGTGGTTGAGGCCGCCGGATCGACAAGCGGGCTGGCCATGGGAGGATCACCCACCCGTGCAAGCCCCAACACAGAGCTCACCTCCTTCGCCTGAGCGCATAATTGCTTGAGATACCACAACAGCTGCTCATTGGCAAACATTGCATCCCACTCTGGTGGTTTGACAGCCGGCATGGCGTCGTCGCCAATGGAATTGAGAGAAAAATTGGGGGAAATTGAGTGGGAAGGGTGGTGCCTGGCTCTGTATACCAGATGTTAGGGACACACTATGGATCTCTCGATTACTCACTACATATAGAGGATTCGATGACAGAGTAGCCATTACAAGGAACTGAGAAAGAGGAAGGGAGAGAGCTGGAGGTAGGGGAAGAGCCGCCGCCGCCGGGTTCGTTGATCCACTGGATGCCTCGTCTGTCCCTTGGCCCTCGTACTTGTAGTCGCTGTTGTAACGGGCCGGCTGGGCCCAGCCCCTCACTAACAGCCCAACATAGCAAGGAGGCTGACAGTTTTCTATGATATTTTGCAATTTCCATGTTTCGATTGAGCTTCTTATGATCTATCAGTAAGGCCTCTCAGGTTTTAGAATTGTGATTAGATCGTTGTATATAAGCCAAAATGAGTCTATGATAAGGGAAATAAACTGACTACGCTTACGGTATGAATGAAACTGAAGAGTGAAGTGATATTTCTTTCTACCATTGCATAGCTTTACCATCACCGATCCATGTTAAGTGTGATTTGTTTGTCTGTGCATTATTCGGATACAGAGGATTCAAGCTAAAAAAAAGATGCAGTGGATTCAATGTTATGCAGAACATTATCACAATCTAGCATTTCCTGTGGATGCAGTGGTTTCTATCAATATATTGTTTCTACTGCATATATATTACTTTTACCTACGCAATTTCCTCTGACAGCCAAAGGCTTGTCTATTAGTATCTTTTGTATTTGATGGGATCTTGCAACGAGAAAAAACCTTCGAAGCAATAAACAGGGAACAAAAAGCTTGATAGTATTGTACTATTTTATCTCACTGAAAAATTATGTGTACTCATACCTGTTGATATGCACCCATTAGTCGTGTCACCGAACTCATGCTGCAAAATGAATGATCATGTCATTCTTACGGACCAACAAATACAAAACAGAGGTACTCAAGGAACAAGACTCACGAGGTGGAAGCCATGAAGTCCAGGAGCAAGTCCAGTGATACGAACGTTCACCGTCGTGGGACCTGCTATAGGAAAGCAGTTAGAAGAGTAAATAGAGAAGTAAGATACAACCGTATTACCCTTTTAAATGTATTTGCAGTGACGCTGATGCTTGAGATTTAACGGATATTTCAGTTAGGATTTGTACAGCAACGGCCTTAGCAATCCATCATCTAAGCTCGGCACACTATTTGTCTGGTATTTGAACTGAAAAGTAAAAGTTACCAAGGTACTTTCCCTACAAAAATACTCCGTTCGATTGCAGCTAGATTTAGTCATATGCAATGCTTGTAACGAAAGAAGAGTTCAGATATATTTTATTGAAATGTACTATGGAAGAGTTCAGATTTAAGTTCGCAAGAACGAGTATGCTGTAAGAAGAGGCAAATTCGCCGTGTGTCCAGGCAAAGGCAACTGGCGAAGCTTCTGGACAGTCAACAGGTGGTAAACAGATGATAAGAGTATAAGACAGAGGCGGACAGAGAATGAAGAGAAAGTGGAGCGCACGCACCGTCGTCTTCCTGGGTGAGCGTGACGACGCCCTCGACCTGGGAGGTGCCCTTGAGCACCGCGACTGCCTTCTTGGTGGCGTCGGCGACGACGAGCGCCCTGGCGGCGGCGGTGGCGCCTCCTGGAGTGGAGACAATTCGGAGCGACTGGAAAGGGCGGGCAGAGGCAGGAACCTGGAAGAGAGGCGCGGCGGCGGCAAAGAGGAGGCTCTGCGCGGCCATGGCGGTCGTCGGGAGCGGAAGAACTTTTGGGGGTTGGTGGTGACTGGCGATAAGGTGGGCTCGGGGCCGCGCGGGCTTTATTGGGACTGATTCACGAGGGCAAAAGCGAAATCACGAGTATTCGTTGTGAAGATTACTTTAATTTTAATTGTCGCACTATTCTCGCGACATGTGAGTTTTTTCCTTTTTTCGTAAATTCGTTTATCAAAATGTTTTATCTCTTAAACCGTGCGTCCAAATCTCGAATCGCTTTCACCGTTGAATTCTTCGTGTCGAGATCTTCAAACTAGATCTCATGTTGATAGATTTTGATGAACTTTCTTTTCATAAAAAAAATGGACGAGAAAACGAACTCGGAGCACAGGTTTTTTTCCTTTCTGTCGTGAAATTGTCACGACAGATGTCATAGTGAAAGGCTTGGTCGTGGAGCCATTGCAACTAGGAAGCTGATAGAGGCGGAGGTGTCCCGTCTTTCGATGAGATGATGGATTTCGCTTTGGTGGAAGTCGACTTTGACGATCCGACTACGAACGTGCGAGGACGTCGTGCCTTAGCAATCGCTAAACCAACTCCGAGAGGTTATTGACCACGCCGGAGCACGATCAACCTGACCACGAGGGTCTGTTTCCTGCGAGCAAACGAAGAACAAGCAAGAAACTGAGATTGCAATCTGGATATTGCGAATATAAGATGAAAGCTTTATTGATCAAGGTGGGGTTCTGTGACGCCTTTGTCTGGTCGTTGAACACAAACGAAGTACGCGAAGTTGCAGCTATGGCAAACTTTAATCTAAACAAAACCCAAAGTCTAAACGGTGCCCTAAGGGCTGTATATATGGAGGAAGAGAGGGGGAATTTCGTGGCCCTTGGTGGAGGGATCCGAAATCAACCCTATCTCTTGTTTCCCCACACATATTGACTCTAAAAATAGCCTATACTAATGTATTTCGAAATTACATGGACCTGGCCCAATAAAAAGGTGACGCAGCACCTATAATAGCCTCGGGACGGAATTTATGAAGTGGCATCTTGTATATTTCGTCCAAGGCTTCATACACCCATTATGGTGGCTTCAAAGTCCTGAAATCATCACTTGTAACTCCGTTCTTGTTCCCCTTGCGCATGGCATCATCTCCATGCTTGTTCTTGCTCCAATGTTCATCCTTCTCCAAGCTAGGCCCTTCATTTGTAAGCAAAACAAATGTATTCAATTTAGGCAGCATCATATTCTCATGAACATTAGAATCATTACCAAGAAACGAAAGTACCTGATAATTTAATTGGCGTGCGCGAGCTCTAGTAATTGGTCCCATATATATAGCAGTAGGGGCTGTGGGTGTAACAATGGTATTGATGTCATCATCATCCTCCCCTTCTTGAAATGAAGTCGTCCTCGACGGAAGCTCATCTTCCTCACCCAAATAAGGCTTCAAATCTGCAATGCTAAAAGTGGGACTAACCCCAAAATCTGCAGGCAGCTCAAGTTTATATGCATTATCATTTATTTTCTCTAACACCTTAAAGGGACCATCAGCACGTGGCATTAGCTTTGATTTGCGCAAATCAAGAAATCTATCCTTACGTAAATGTAACCAAACAAGATCTCCAGGTGCAAACACAACATGTTTTCTACTCTTATCTCCAGCAAGTTTATATTTAGCATTCATACGCTCAATGTTTTCCTTAGTTAACTCATGCATCTTTAAAATCAATTCAGCACGGTGTTTAGCATCAAAATTAACCTTCTCCGAAGATGGAAGAGGCAACAAATCAATAGGTGCACGAGGTAGGAAACCATACACAACTTCAAAATGGCACATCTTAATAGTAGAATGCAATGAACGATTATAAGCAAATTCAATATGAGGCAAGCATTCCTCCCACATTTTCTTATTACTCTTCAAAACAGCCCTAAGCATAGTAGACAATGTTCTATTGACTACTTCAGTTTGTCCATCAGTTTGGGGGTGACAAATAGTACTAAAAAGCAGTTTAGTCCCCAACTTAGCCCATAAACATCTCCAAAAGTGGCTAAGAAATTTAGTATCACGATCTGAAACAATAGTATTTGGCACACCATGCAAGCGAATAATTTCACGAAAGAACAAATCAGCAACATTAACAGCATCATCGCTTTTATGACATGGTATAAAGTGTGCCATTTTCGAGAATCTATCCACGACAACAAATATGTTATCCCTCCCCTTCTTTGTTCGAGGTAAACCTAAAACAAGTCCATAGATATATCCTCCCAAGGAACACTAGGTACAGGCAAAGGCATATATAAACCATGAGGATTGAGTCGTGACTTAGCTTTTTGACATGTAGTGCAGCGAGCAATAAAACGCTCAACATCCCGTCTCATCTTTGGCCAAAAGAAATGTGTAGCAAGTACGTCCTCCGTCTTCTTCACGCCAAAGTGTCCCATTAATCCTCCTCCATGCGCCTCCTGCAACAACAAAAGACGAACGGAGCTAGCTGGAATGCATAGCTTGTTAGCACGAAACACAAATCCATCGTTAACAACAAACTTGTTTCACATTCTTCCTTCTTTACAATTCTGCATTACATCTTTAAAATCAGCATCCTGCACATATTGATCTTTGATGGTCTCCAAACCAAATATTTTGAAGTCAAGTTGTGAAAGCATAGTATAGCGACGAGACAATGCATCAGCAATAACATTTTCTTTTCCCTTCTTGTGTTTAATGACATAAGGAAAAGTCTCAATGAATTCAACCCATTTAGCATGTCTACGATTCAGTTTAGCTTGACTTTTAATATGTTTCAAAGATTCATGATCAGAATGTATAACAAATTCTTTGGGCCATAAATAATGTTGCCATGTTTCTAAAGTCCGAACAAGAGCATATAATTCTTTATCATAAGTAGAATAATTCAGACTAGGCCCACTCAATTTTTCAGAAAAGTATGCAACAGGTTTGCCATCTTGTAATAACACACCTCCTAATCCAATTCCACTAGCATCACATTCAAGCTCAAAAGTCCTATTAAAATCAGGAAGTTGGAGTAAAGGAGCATGTGTCAACTTATCTTTCAATACCGTGAAGGCTTCTTCCTGTGCGGTACCCCAAACAAAAGGCACATCCTTCTTTGTAAGCTCGTTGAGAGGTGCAGCAATGGTGCTGAAATCTCTCACAAAACGCCTATAGAATCCAGCGAGGCCAAGAAAACTCCTCACTTGTGTGACCGTTTTGGGCTGCGGCCAACTCTCAATAGCTTCAATCTTGGCTTTGTCAACTTCAATTCCCTGTGGAGTAACAACATAGCCAAGAAAAGATACTCGGTCGGTGCAAAAGGTGCACTTCCCAAGGTTACCAAACAAACGTGCATCACGTAGAGCAATAAAAACAGCACGTAAATGTTCCAAATTGATAGAGGCGGAGGTGTCCCGTCTTTCGATGAGATGATGGATTTCGCTTTGGTGGAAGTCGACTTTGACGATCCGACTACGAACGTGCTAGGACGTCGCGCCTTAGCAATCGCTAAACCAACTCCGAGAGGTTATTGACCACGCCGGAGCACGATCAACCTGACCACGAGGGTCTGTTTCCTGCGAGCAAACGAAGAACAAGCAAGAAACTGAGATTGCAATCTGGATATTGCGAATATAAGATGAAAGCTTTATTGATCAAGGTGGGGTTCTGTGACGTCTTTGTCTGGTCGTTGAACACAAACGAAGTACGTGAAGTTGCAGCTATGGCGAACTTTTAATCTAAACAAAACCCAAAGTCTAAACGATGCCCTAAGGGCTGTATATATGGAGGAAGAGGGGGGAATTTCGTGGCCCTTGGGGGAGGGGTCCGAAATCAACCCTATCTCTTGTTTCCCCACACATACGGACTCTAAAAATAGCCTATACTTATGTATTTCGAAATTACATGGGCCTGGCCCAATAATAAGGTGACGCAGCACCTAAAATAGCCTCGGGACGAAATTTATGAAGTGGCATCTTGTATATTTCGTCCAAGGCTTCATGCACCCATTATGGTGGCTTCAAAGTCCTGAAATCATCACTTGTAACTCCGTTCTTGTTCCCCTTGCGCATGCCATCATCTCCATGCTTGTTCTTGCTCCAATGTTCATCCTTCTCCAAGCTAGGCCCTTCATTTGTAAGCAAACAAATGTATCCAATTTAGGCAGCATCATATTCTCATGAACATTAGAATCATTACCAAGAAACGAAAGTACCTGGTAATTTAGTTGGTGTGCACGAGCTCTAGTAATTGGTCCAGTATGTATAGCAGCAGGGGCTGTGGGTGTAACAATTGTATTGATGTCCTCATCATCCTCCCCTTCTTGAAATGAAGTCGTCCTCGACGGAAGTTCATCTTCCTCACCCAAATAAGGCTTCAAATCTGCAATGTTAAAAGTGGGACTAACCCCAAAATCTGCAGGCAGCTCAAGTTTATATGCATTATCATTTATTTTCTCTAACACCTTAAAGGGACCATCAGCACGTGGCATTAACTTTGATTTGCGCAAATCAGGAAATCTATCCTTACGCAAATGTAACCAAACAAGATCTCCAGGTGCAAACACAACATGTTTTCTACCCTTATCTCCAGCAAGTTTATATTTAGCATTCATGCGCTTAATGTTTTCCTTAGTTAACTCATGCATTTTTAAAATCAATTCAGCACGTTGTTTAGCATCAAAATTAACCTTCTCCGAAGATGGAAGAGGCAACAAATCAATAGGTGCATGAGGTAGGAAACCATACACAACTTCAAAAGGGCACATCTTAGTAGTAGAATGCAATGAACGATTATAAGCAAATTCAATATGAGGCAAGCATTCCTCCCACATTTCCTTATTATTCTTCAAAACAGCCCTAAGCATAGTAGACAACGTTCTATTGACTACTTCAGTTTGTCCATCAGTTTGGGGGTGACAAGTAGTACTAAAAAGCAGTTTAGTCCCCAACTTAGCCCATAAACATCTCCAAAAGTGGCTAAGAAATTTAGTATCACGATCTGAAACAATAGTATTTGGCACACCATGCAAGCGAATAATTTCACGAAAGAACAAATCAGCAACATTAACAGCATCATCGCTTTTATGACATGGTATAAAGTGTGCCATTTTCGAGAATCTATCCACGACAACAAATATGTTATCCCTCCCCTTCTTTGTTCGAGGTAAACCTAAAACAAGTCCATAGATATATCCTCCCAAGGAACACTAGGTACAGGCAAAGGCATATATAAACCATGAGGATTGAGTCGTGACTTAGCTTTTTGACATGTAGTGCAGCGAGCAATAAAACGCTCAACATCCCGTCTCATCTTTGGCCAAAAGAAATGTGTAGCAAGTACGTCCTCCGTCTTCTTCACGCCAAAGTGTCCCATTAATCCTCCTCCATGCGCCTCCTACAACAACAAAAGACGAACGGAGCTAGCTGGAATGCATAGCTTGTTAGCACGAAACACAAATCCATCGTTAACGACGAACTTGTTCCACATTCTTCCTTCTTTACAATTCTGCATTACATCTTTAAAATCAGCATCATGCACATATTGATCTTTGATGGTCTCCAAACCAAATATTTTGAAGTCAAGTTGTGAAAGCATAGTATAGCGGCGAGACAATGCATCAGCAGTAACATTTTCTTTTCCCTTCTTGTGTTTAATGACATAAGGAAAAGTCTCAATGAATTCAACCCATTTAGCATGTCTACGATTCAGTTTAGCTTGACTTTTAATATGTTTCAAAGATTCATGATCAGAATGTATAACAAATTCTTTGGGCCATAAATAATGTTGCCATGTTTCTAAAGTCCGAACAAGAGCATATAATTCTTTATCATAAGTAGAATAATTCAGACTAGGCCCACTCAATTTTTCAGAAAAGTATGCAACAGGTTTGCCATCTTGTAATAACACACCTCCTAATCCAATTCCACTAGCATCACATTCAAGCTCAAAAGTTTTATTAAAATCAGGAAGTTGGAGTAAAGGAGCATGTGTCAACTTATCTTTCAATACCGTGAAGGCTTCTTCCTGTGCGGTACCCCAAAGAAAAGACACATCTTTCTTTGTAAGCTCATTGAGAGATGCAGCAATGGTGCTGAAATCTCTCACAAAACGCCTATAGAATCCAACGAGGCCAAGAAAACTCCTTACTTGTGTGACCGTTTTGGGCTGCGGCCAACTCTCAATAGCTTCAATCTTGGCTTTATCAACTTCAATTCCCTGTGGAGTAACAACATAGCCAAGAAAAGATACTCGGTCGGTGCAAAAGGTGCACTTCCCAAGGTTACCAAACAAACGTGCATCACGTAGAGCAATAAAAACAGCACGTAAATGTTCCAAATGTTCTTCCAAAGATCTGCTATAAATCAGTATATCATCAAAATAGACTACCACAAATCGTCCAATGAAAGCACGTAAAACTTCGTTCATTAGTCTCATGAAAGTACTAGGCGCATTAGTTAACCCAAAAGGCATGACTAACCACTCATATAATCCAAACTTAGTTTTAAATGCTGTTTTCCATTCATCCCCCAATTTCATACGAATTTGATGGTATCCACTACGCAAATCAACTTTGGAGAATATTGTAGAGCCACTCAATTCATCAAGCATATCATCTAGCCTAGGAATGGGATGACGATAACGAATAGTAATATTATTAATGCATCTACAATCAACACACATACGTGATGTACCATCCTTTTTCGGCACTAGAATAATAGGAACATCACAAGGACTAAGGGATTCGCGTATATAACCTTTGTCGAGAAGCTCTTGTACTTGACGCATAATCTCCTTCGCCTCCTCTAGATTGGTACGGTATGGCGCACGGTTTGGCAGTGAAGCACCGGGAATTAAGTCAATCTGATGCTCAATCCCTCGAATAGGTGGTAATCCTGGTGGCACGTCTTGTGGAAAGACGTCAGCGAACTCCTGCAAAATGTTAGTGATAGCAGGAGGCAAAGAGGAAGGCACGTCCTCGAATGAAAATAATGCCTCTTTGCACACAAAAGCATAGCAAACAGATTTGCTGAAATCTAGCTCATCAATATCAGATTTGGTGGCAAATAAACATGCACTTTTCAATTTAATTTCAGAAGCAACACTAGATGGTTTATGATTTCGGAATCACTATACTTCTACTAGCGGGTTATCTAAATTACGGGGTGAAGCGACTTGCCTATGAGATGGAAATGCATTAACCATCTCCTCTAGGACTTGTGTGGGAATCTTGGTTCCCTGTCGGAATGTTGCTCCCGAGGGGATTGCTGAACCAATGATTTCAGGCTTTCCGATAGGAGATGGCGCTTGGTCAGTGCAGTTTGGGTTCAGGCGCTAATCTCGGCTTCCCATATGATTCATGTGCTAGATTAGTATAGTCTTGATCCCAGGGTCCGACATATACCAAATAATTTGTAAGTTATGCTTAACCAACAAGGACTTTAATATTCATTCACCTTGCTGCAATTTGAAAATTAGATGGCTCATACAGATGCAATAAATTCAGAACAGAAAATATTTAGATACTACAACTAACTTTCATGTTTTCTGATTAACAGCAAGAGGAGTCTATACGAAATAATCAGATCGATTATAGATTTACATGTATAATCAGGCAAAATTATTATAAAATCATTTGAAAAGAAATGTAAGAAATGTATCAGAGAACATACCACATGCAAGTCTTCCACCAGCATTTCCAGTACTGAGGTTGAGCTCATGCCCACCTATAATGAAAGAATAAAGAATGAAGCATATGAAACTGAAGGGGACAAAGATTTAAAACAAGTAGAACTACGCATACCTTTTCCCAAGTCATCTTCAAGCTCATGAACAACAAACGCTCTCCCAACAACTGCATTAGGGCCAGTCAAAGGAATCTGTGTAGAAGTAATTCTCAGAAGTTGGTAAACCAAATGTTGGAACTTAAACCTACCACACTGCAACTTATTCTAAGAGTAAGAATAAGATGTCTGATCTTTACCTGGCTATCGACAATGGTTGTCTCCGCCACACCTAAACCACCACAATTAAAAGACAGAACCCATAAAATAAGTTAAGGTCCAACAAGACAACTTCTGAAAGAAACATGAGAAATGTGTCAGTGATTGTTGCAGGTTATACCTTCAGCATTGGCAACAATGTTTCCCAGGTCACCCGCATGACGGACTTCATCTTCTGGTGCACCATGTGTCAGGCCGTTTGGGTTAAAATGTGGACCTATAAGATAAAAAATTACATTTTAAGTGATGGGACATAGGTATGTACTCCCTCCGTCCAAAAAAACTTGTCCCAAGCTTGTCCCTCAAATGAATGTATCTAGCACTAACTTGGTGCTACATACATCCATTGGAGGGACAAGTTTTTTCGCATAGAGGGAGTAGTATGTTAAACGACAAAATGGTTTAATTAATTTTTGCAAGTATCTTCTACTACCCATATAAAAGCACGAAAGGGCGGAGAACCAATTCATCCTATCCATCAAATCTTGCGATTAGATGGTTTACATCGTCCCAACATACTAAACATGTTTACGTTTAATTACCCACCATGCCATTAGCTGCTAGCCTCTCTCTTTGACAAGTTAAAAAACGCCACCTCCGGCTATCCTCTCCCCACGCACCTCGCACAATGCCCCGCCCGCCAAAGCCCCACGGCTCGACGACTTCACGCGCTGGCGGACAGGCGGACCTCCGCCTCCACGCGCTGGACGACCTCTGCCCGACCACCTCTTTCCCGACGCGTCGGCTGACTGGCGACCACCTTCTCTACGCGCCGGCGGACCTCCGCTTCGAGGCACCAACGGACCTCCGCCCCAACATGTTTCCCGCCCTCACCTGTTTCCCAAGGCGACGTCGGACTGACGGACCTCCGCCTCGACGCGTTGGCAGACCTCCGCCTCGACCTCTGCCTCCCCAACCAGCTGAACGAGCGTCGCTTTTGTTCTTTCTGGTATGGATCCCTTCCCCCTCTTCGCATGTGTCTTCCGCTGTGTGCGTCGCTGCGTGGGTGTTCAGTTTGTGCGGGTTCTATGCCTGGATCGCTAGCATGTGTGTGCTCCATTAGTGAATGACAAATTTCTGAATTTTTGTGATGAACAATGTTTACGTCCGTTTAGGCAGCTTACCGGCATCCATCATGGTCTGCCATTTTAGAATTAATCAAGATTACCTTTCAGGCTTCTTCCGTTGCCTAGCAAGTGAGCTGATGATCAGGAAATCATGTTTAACTATCAATAAGTGATCTCATTTCTTGGTTCAGTGAAGTGATTATGTGGATCTTGTGAGGAAAAAAAGATAGGCCAAGAAGCCTGGGAGGTTGTCTACAGTAACTGGCCTGGTATGTGACCTGCTTGCATCTTTTCCTGATTACCTCACGACTGCAATTGTCTACGTTTTATATTAACCATCGTTTTATCAATTTAATTCATGAGTTTGTTTTCTCGATTTTTACATGTATGCGTTGATGACATGAATCTGAATATATATTTGCTTGACAGTGAGTGCTGCTGAACATGTAAGTATAGCCGGGAGAGTCATGTATTCGCCCGATGGCATAACTCACCAACCCCGAGCCGTTGCCGCTCTCGAAGACATCTTAATATTAAACAGCAAGTATTATATTCATCAAGAGAGTTTCATCACTACGTGGTGTTAATTTTGATCCATATGATTTCTCGCACAAAGAATGCATCTATATGACATGAGGTTAGTCTTCTGTAACTCCTTTCTGATCTATTAATTATTAAGCATCCTATCTCTTGGTCTCAACTCCACCTATGTTGTCTCAACATAGCCGGTCCCAAGCCCGGGTGAAGGAGGAGGGTTGTGATAGGCTTGGCAAGCCAACGTAAAAACTCAGCCACTCTTATGGAGATGAAACCCAAAAGATTTTCATTGGGGTGTAACCCTCTCAGCGACGCGCCACATCGGAACCCGGGTGTGGTGGAAAATGGGCAAGGGCCGGGCCATCACCCCCCAAGTGGCGCGCCATATCTTGATCCGGATACGGTGGCAAGTGAGCGAGGATCGGGTCGTCGCATCCTTAGTGGCGCGCTACATCGGCGCCCGGATGTAGTGGAGAATGAGCAAGGGTCTTCGCATTTGACTCGACGAGTGCGAAGGGTAAGGAAGCTAGCCGAGCCTAGGAGGATTCGCTTAGGTAGGGTCTCTAACAGGGAAGCTTCGGGAGCTAGTTGATGCAGCAGTGAGGAGAGGTGTTGATATCCTTTGCGTCCAAGAAACCAAATGGAGAGGACAGAAGGCGAAGGAGGTGGAGGATACCGGCTTCAAGTTGTGGTACACGGGGACGGCTGCAAACAGAAATGGCGTAGGCATCTTGATCAACAAGAGCCTCAAGTATGGAGTGGTAGACGTCAGGAGACGTGGGGACCGGATTATCCTGGTCAAGCTGGTAGTTGAGGACTTGGTTAAAATGTTATCAGCGCGTATGCCCCGCAAGTAGGCCACAATGAGAACACCAAGAGGGAGTTCTGGGAAGGCTTGGAAGACATGGTTAGGAGTGTACCGATTGGTGAGAAGCTCTTCATAGGAGGAGACCTCAATGGCCACGTGGGTACATCTAACACAGGTTTTGAAGGGGCGCATGGGGGCTTTGGCTATGGCATCAGGAATCAAGAAGGAGAAGATGTCTTAAGCTTTGCTCTAGCCTACAACATGATTGTAGCTAACACCCTCTTTAGAAAGAGAGAATCACATCTGGTGACTTTTAGTAGTGGCCAACACTCTAGCCAGATTGATTTCATCCTCTCGAGAAGAGAAGATAGGCGTGCGTGCCTAGACTGTAAGGTGATACCTGGGGAGAGTGTTGTACCCCAGCATAAGCTGGTGGTTGCTGACTTCCGCTTTCGGATTCGTGTCCAGCGGGATAAGCGTGCCAAGGTCGCTAGAACGAAGTGGTGGAAGCTCAAGGGGGAGGTAGCTCAGGTGTTCAAGGAGAGGGTAATTAAGGAGGGCCCTTGGGAGGAAGGAGGGGACGCGGACAATGTGTGGATGAAGATGGCGACTTGCATTCGTAAGGTGGCCTCGGAGGAGTTTGGAGTGTCCAGGGGAAGGAGAAGCGGAGATAAGGATACCTGGTGGTGGAATGATGATGTCCAGGAGGCGATTAAAGAGAAGAAAGATTGCTTCAGACGCCTATACCTGGATAGGAGTGCAAACAACATAGAGAAGTACAAGATGGCGAAGAAGGCCGCAAAGCGAGCTGTTGGTGAAGCAAGGGGTCGGGCATATGAGGACCTCTACCAACGGTTAGGCACGAAGGAAGGTGAAAGGGACATCTATAAGATGACTAAGATCCGGGAGAGGAAGACGAGGGATATTGGCCAAGTCAAATGCATCAAGGACGGAGCAGGCCAACTCTTGGTGAAGGACGAAGAGATTAGGCATAGATGGCGGGAGTACTTCGACAAGCTGTTCAATGGGGAGAATGAGAGTTCTACCATTGAACTGGACGACTCCTTTGATGAGACCAGCATGCGATTTGTGCGGCGCATCCAGGAGTCTGAGATGAAGGAGGCTTTAAAAAGGATGAAAGGAGGCAAGGCGATGGGCCCTGATTGTATCCCCATTGAGGTGTGGAAAGGTCTCGGGGACATAGCGATAGTATGGCTAACCAAGCTTTTCAACCTCATTTTTCGGGCAAACAAGATGCCAGAAGAATGGAGACGGAGTATATTAGTA
>NC_041393.1:347908631-347993672 GCF_002162155.2 Triticum dicoccoides | reverse complement strand
TTTCATGCCTGGGAGGTCGACCATGGAAGCCATTTTCTTGGTACGACAACTTATGGAGAGATATAGGGAGCAAAAGAAGGACTTGCATATGGTGTTCATTGACTTGGAGAAGGCCTATGATAAGATACCGCGGAATGTCATGTGGTGGGCCTTGGAGAAACACAAAGTCCCAGCAAAGTACATTACCCTCATCAAGGACATGTACAATAATGTTGTGACAAGTGTTCGAACAAGTGATGTCGACACCGATGACTTCCCGATTAAGATAGGACTGCATCAGGGGTCAGCTTTGAGCCCTTATCTTTTTGCACTGGTGATGGATGAGGTCACAAGGGGTATACAAGGAGATATCCCATGGTGTATGCTCTTTGCGGATGATGTGGTGCTAGTTGACGATAGTGGGACGGGGGTAAATAGGAAGTTAGAGTTGTGGAGACAAACCTTGGAATCGAAAGGGTTTAGGCTTAGTAGAACTAAAACCGAGTACATGATGTGCGGTTTCAGTACTACTAGGTGTGAGGAGGAGGAGGTTAGCCTTGATGGCCAGGTGGTACCTCGGAAGGACACATTTCGGTATTTGGGGTCAATGTTACAGGAGGATGGGGGTATTGATGAAGATGTGAACCATCGAATCAAAGCCGGATGGATGAAGTGGCGCCAAGCTTCTGGCATTCTCTGTGACAAGAGAGTGCCATAAAAGCTAAAAGGCAAGTTCTACAGTTAGGTGTGGCGGAGATGCGTATGTTGAGATGGATGTGTGGCCACACGAGGAAGGATCAAGTCCGGAATGATGATATTGATGGATAAGTCTGTGTACTAGGGTCCTTGTGGGGCTGCAGCACATGGTCCTTGTGGCAGTTAGGAGGATAAAGTCCTGGACCATCAAGGACTGGCTGTTAGGATAGAGTTCTGTTCTTGATCAGTTAGCATCTTAGATTAGCATCTTAGACTAGCATCTTAGACTGGCATCTTGGCAGCATCTTAGCATATGCCTTGGCTGGCTAGCAGCCTATAAATATGTATCCCCAACCCCTCGGGTTGGCATGGCATTGTGTGAGAAATAAACCAACGAAAATTGTCCCAACTCTCCTAGTGTCATCCACAACTATCAATGCTCAGGTTGAAAGGTCTAACAAGTGGTATCAGAGCCAGGTTAACCTGCACCCTGAGCATTTTCTGTGAGCAGCCCAAGTCGGTAGCAGCAGCTGCTCCGTCTGCCTCTGGTTACCTCCCTCCCTCCGGACTGTCGAGCAGCAGCTCGTCTTCATCAGCCTCCTCTTCACGCAACAGCCCCCCTGCAGTGAGCCATGTCTGCAGGTCGCTCTCAGCACACGGCTACCTCGAGCATGCGGCGCCGGCAAGAGGCCGAGCGCGCCGTGGCAGAGGAGCGTGAGCGAGCGGCTGTACCAGCAGCTGCTGCGGCGGCAAGAGTGTCGAGGCTGGCTGCAGCGGAGCTGGCAGCAGCCAGAGCGGAGGTAGAAGCAGCCAGGGCGGAGGTAGAAGCAGCAGCAGCAGCAGCCCGTGAGGCTACGGCGGATGCCAAGGCACTCCGCGGCAGCCCCTGCAGCTCCAGCAGCACCGCTCCTGCGGACGACGGCGCCGACGCAGATCGCGCCAAAGTGGCGCAGGAGCGGACGGCGCAGTGGGCAGCCGAGCACGCCCGCGCTCCAGGTGGAGGCGCGCACCGCGACGGCGGCTGCAACGACCAGGACCGCGGCCTCTACGAGATCCGGACTGTGGTCAGGGATGTTGGTTCCAGTGTTGGGTGGCCTACCCTCACTAAAACCAACTACGTCGAGTGGGCCGGGATCATGAAGGTCAGGCTCCAGGTGCGGCGCATGTGGGAGGCAGTCTAGGACAGCAACGTCGACCACCTAGAGGATCGACGGGCACTGGACGCCCTCATCGCCGCAGTCCCGCCCGAGATGCAGTTCTCGCTTTCCAACAAGCGGACTGCCAAGGAGGCTTGGGACGCCATCGCCGCAGCACGCATCGGCAGCGACCGTGCTCGCAAGTCCACCCTGCAGGCACTTCGTAAGGAGTGGGAGAACCTGGGCTTCAAGCCAGGTGAGGACGTTGATGACTTTGCTCTCCGTCTCAACACTCTGCTGCAGAAGATGGTGAAGTTTGGCGATGCCACCTACACCGAGGAGAGAGCTGTCGAGAAGCTTTTTCGGTGCATTCCCGAGAAGTACAAGCAGATGGCTCGCTCGATCGAGTCGTTGCTGGACCTCTCCACGATGATGATCGAGGAGGCGATAGGTCGACTCAAGGTCGTCGACACCGACGAGCCACAGCCCCCCTCGGGGCCCGTCACCACCAGCGGGAAGCTGCTCCTAACTCGGGAGCAGTGGGATCCCAGCCTTGGTGACAGGAAGAAGGAGGAGCCTTCCTCCTCGATGGGCGGCCGCAAGCGTGGCAAGCAGCGTAAGGCGCGAAGAGGCCCCCCGGGCAGGGCACAAGGACGTGCCGAAGGTGACGCCCGCGGAGGCGCCAAGGACGGCGCCGCCGGCAAGCCCAAGCCGGCACAAGACAACAGTTGCCACAACTATGGCCGGTTTGGCCATTGGGCCAATGAGTGTCGGCAACCACGACAAGGCCAGGCTCACGTCGCACAGGCGAAGGAGGAGACGGCTCTGTTCATGGCGCATGCAAGCATTGAGCTACCCTCGGCGACTCCAGTCGCAAAGGCTTTCATCCACCTCGATGAGCCAAAAGCACACGCTCTTCTCGGCGATGGCTCCGGGAAGGACAAGGCTACGGGGTGGTGCCTCGACACCGGCGCCACCCACCACATGACCGGTCGAAGGGAATTCTTCGCCGAGCTCGACTCCGATGTGCGAGGCTTCGTCAAGTTCGGGGATGCCTCCGCTGTGGAGATAAAGGGCGTCGGCTCCGTCATCTTCACCACCAAGATGGGAGAGCACCGGCTGCTCACCGGTGTCTACAAAAGGTCTAACAAGTGGTATCAGAGCTCCGTGCCGCACAGGTCTCCGTGCATGAGCTCCAGCTTCTCCTTAGCCCGAAAACTCGCCTGTTGGGAAAAGGGGAGTCGTCTCTGCTTTGTCAGTACGCAGATGTCGCAGAACTGCTCCACATGGTCGAGGCATGGCAGGCCTCGCACCATCTCCTTGGCACTTAGACGCTTCAGGGCCTCAAAGTGAAGGTGCCCAAAGCGCTCATGCCACTGCCACGCCTCGTCGTCTTGACGGACAGCGAGACAGACCGGTTGTGCCACCTGCACATCAAGGACGTAGAGTCGATTTTCACCTCTGGGCACCTTGGCGAGAAGGCGACGCTGGCGATCCCAGATGCGTAGGACCCCATGCTCAATCAGCACGCGTGAGCCGTTCTCATCCAGCTGTCCCAAGCTGATGATGGAATTCCTTAGCGCGGGGATGTAGTAGAGATGGATGCGGTCGAGCAAAACCGCACCTGGGAGCTCGCTGACCTCCCCCGTGGTCATCGCGCAATCACCCTTAAGTGGGTGTTCAAGCTGAAGAGGGATGGAGCCGGCGCCATCATCAAGCACAAGGCTCGCCTGGTGGCCCGAGGCTTCTTGCAGCAGGAAGGAGTCGACTTCGACGACGCCTTCGCTCCCGTGGCACGGATGGAGTCCGTGCGACTTCTCCTTGCGCTGGCTGCCCAGGAGGGCTGGCGTGTCCACCACATGGACGTTAAGTCGGCATTCCTCAACGGCGACTTGAAGGAGGAAGTCTACGTGCATCAGCCACCTGGGTTTACGATTCCCGGCCAGGAGGGCAAGGTGCTCCGCCTGCGCAAGGCTCTCTATGGCCTGCGGCAGGCACCCAGGGCGTGGAACGCCAAGCTGGACTCCACGCTGAAGAAGATGGGTTTCGAGCAGAGCCCGCATGAGGCTGCCGTCTACCGACGGGGGAGTGGAGGAAATGCCCTGCTGGTGGGCGTCTACGTTGACGACCTGGTGATCACCGGCACCAAAGATGCAGAGGTGGCGGCGTTCAAGGAAGACATGAAGGCCACGTTCCAGATGAGTGACCTGGGGCTCCTCTCCTTCTATCTAGGGATTGAGGTGCACCAGGACCACTCCGGGATCGCGCTTCGACAGTCCGCCTACGCCAAGCGCATCGTTGAGCTAGCTGGGCTCACCGACTGCCATCCAGCTCTCACTCTGATGGAGGAGAGGCTGAAACTAAGTCGCGACAGCACGACGGAGGAAGTGGATGCTACGCAGTACCGACGCCTTGTGGGGAGCCTTCGCTACCTCACTCACACACGGCCGGACTTGGCATTCTCCGTCGGCTATGTCAGTCGGTTCATGGAGCGACCAACGTCGGAACACCAGCAGGCAGTGAAGAGGATCGTCCGCTACATAGCAGGGACCCTCGACCACGGCCTCCATTACCCTAGGTGCCCTGGGGCGGCACACTTCGTCGGGTACAGCGACAGCGACCACGCCGGCGACATCGACACCAGCAAGAGCACGAGCGGGATCCTCCTCTTCCTCGGCAAGTGTCTCGTGAGCTGGCAATCAGTCAAGCAGCAGGTGGTGGCCCTGTCCAGCTGTGAGGCTGAGTACATAGCGGCCTCCACCGCCTGTACTCAGGCGCTCTGGCTTGCTCGACTGCTTGGTGATCTTCTTGTTCAAGACACCAGAACGGTGCAGCTCCTGGTGGACAGCAAGTCCGCCCTGGCCCTGGCAAAGAACCCCGTGTTCCACGAACGGAGCAAGCACATCCGACTGAGGTATCACTTCATCCGCAGCTGTGTGGAAGAAGGGAGCATCGAGGCGAGCTACATCAACACCAAGGATCAGCTCGCAGACCTGCTCACCAAGCCCCTTGGGAGGGTCAAGTTCCTCGAACTTTGCTCCAGGATTGGGATGATTCAACTCTCCCACAAGACGACGTACAAGACTTAGGGGGAGAATGATGGATAAGTCTGTGTACTAGGGTCCTTGTGGGGCTGCAGCACATGGTCCTTGTGGCAGTTAGGAGGATAAAGTCCTGGACCATCAAGGACTGGCTGTTAGGATAGAGTTCTGTTCTTGACCATCAAGGACTGTCAGTTAGCATCTTAGACTAACATCTTAGACTAGCATCTTAGAATGGCATCTTGGCAGCATCTTAGCATATGCCTTGGCTGGCTAGCAGCCTATAAATATGTATCCCCAACCCCTCGGGTTGGCATGGCATTGTGTGAGAAATAAACCAACGAAAATTGTCCCAACTCTCCTAGTGTCATCCACAACTATCAATGCTCAGGTTGAAAGGTCTAACAGATATACGAGATAGAGTTGGGGTAGCACCAATTGAGGAGAAGCTTGTCCAACATCGTTTGAGATGGTTTGGGCATATTCAGCGCAGGCCTCCAGAAGCTCCAGTGCATAGCGGACGGCTAAAGCGTGCGGAGAATGTCAAGAGAGGGCGGGGTCGACCGAATTTGACATGGGAGGAGTCCGTTAAGAGAGACCTGGAGGATTGGAGTATCGACAAAGAGCTAGCTATGGACAGGGGTGCGTGGAAGCTTGCTATCCATGTGCCAGAGCCATGAGTTGGTTGCGAGATCTTATGGGTTTCACCTCTAACCTACCCCAACTTGTTTGAGACTAAAGGCTTTGTTATTGTTGTTGTTGTTGTTGCCTATCTCTTGGTCTCAAAGTTTTCAAGAAAATGATTTATTTTGTTTAGTGCCATTGAAGAGATGTGGATAAAAGATATCAAGTCGTAGTTTCATTGTGCATCATGCTTTTTATGGGGGTTTCACTGCTTTTCTTTTTTGCATGATTTCTCAACATGGTAGCATGGTCTATCATATTAAACCTCTTGTTTGTGTGCTAGATCTATTTCGCTATACAGGCCAACATGTGTCGGGTGCATGTAAGACTCCATATATAGGATCCACATCATAATGTTCCAATCCATAGGTTCCATCCCCCTTTATCTTTCTCAATCTCGATTCAGTTGGTTGTATTTCTCGTTTGCAGATAATTTCGAGATGATTTAAGTGAAGTGACGACTTGCATGTATTTTCAAGATGGTTGCAATTAGTAATCCCTAAAAACGATAGATTGAGTGAGGCTGGGTTGTATGGTTGAAAAATCCTATATTTACATTTGTTCTCTCCAATATCATGTAGCGGTGTGATTATTTTTTGCAGTTTCCATAATTACCATTTTCTCTTATTCTAGCTTATGTTGTTGTGTTGACAACACTGGAGGGATGTTACTGAAGGAAGATTCAATAATAGGTCGAGTTTCTGTACTTACTGATTATATATATTGGCATATGACCATAACTGAACAATGTTGAATTATCTTCTAAATTAGTATGAATATTTTTCTGCTCAAGAACAGTTTTTGTTAGGGACACACTATGGATCTCTTGATTACTCACTACATATAGAGGATTCGATTACAGAGTAGCCATTACAAGGAACTGAGAAAGAGGAAGGGAGAGAGCTGGAGGTAGGGGAAGAGCCGCCACCGCCGAGTTCGTTGATCCACTGGATGCCTCGTCTGTCCCTTGGCCCTCGTACTTCTAGTCGCTGTTGTAACGGCCGGCTTGGCCCAGCCCCTCACTAACAGCCCAACATAGCAAGGGGGCTGACATCCCCTCCCCCTTAACAGCTGGCTTGCCCTCAAGCCGGTAGCGGGTATCTGGGGACGGGAGAGCGTGCACGATGCATGCATCGCGTGTTGCTTCTTCGCCGACTCAAGGACCCTGCATGATCCAGTTGCCGACATCCCTCCCTCCGTGAGACTCAGCTTGACCCCAAGCCGGCATCGCCGAGGATCGCCTGGGTCCCATGGTGCTTGATGTTCCTGGGCTTGGTTGGAGCCGCAACGGTAGCCGAAGTCAAGGTAGACTGCAATGATGGGGAGGTAGTACTTGCGGCCGATGAAAATCCCGTCGAATAACGTGGTGATGGCGTAGTCGTGGCTAACACCGTCGCGGTCGAAGCCGAGGTAGCACTTGTGGTGGGTGGAGCTTTGCGCAAAGATGGCAACGACGGTGATGACACCCATCCCTTCTTGAAAATGCCCTTGAGTCGATTGGAGTCCAAGCAATCGATGCAGTGAAATGCCGCTCATGTGGATGAGGAAACGGACAACTAAGATGATGATACACATCCCTCCTGCAAAGACCTCCCGGCGAGCCAATTCCAGTGACAAACGCAATGCGAGCCCTCCAGGATCCCAAGAACCGCCCCGCTGGTGGAGCGGAGAAGCTGAATAGAGCTGAAACAGGAAACAGATGTTGTTGTAGGCATCAAGCTGCATGTTGAAAATGTCCAGCAGACACGCCAGGAATAGCACAAGCTCATACGACACATGCTGTACTGGAAGTTCTCTAGTTAGACTATTGCTGGAAGTAGTATGGCAGATAGCATTGCAGTCTGCTACTCCGGATCGACCATCCGGTCCAGATGCTTGCCAAACAACCTTGCTGTCTTTACTGCTCCCATACTTCTCTAACCATTTGCCAAATAAGCCTGAGGTAGTGCACACACACTTGCACTGAGTGTTACCAATCTGTACGCTTGCATAAGTGGGAATCACCCAGGGCTGCACTGAAGCATCTACAGATATAGCAGGAGTACCTAGACTTGCCATTTGTCCAAAATACGCACCAGGTGGTCTCTGATTGAAAGAGAGTAGCAAACCTCGGTCGTGATAAGTTCTCTGCTCACACTTGTGAACAACAACAGCATAAGTTTCATACAATTTCATATATGCTCGAGCATCTTGGAAAAGTGCCCATACTAATGGATTTTTGTCCTCTGATGCTCTCTTTTCTGTAGGTAGCCTGATCAATAGTATCCAATCTGGTGTACGTTTGAAGAAGCAGCACTGAAAATTGGTCAGTATGGCAAGCTGAAGTTTGGTTCTTGAACCACCATCTAATTGTTCAGGTTTGCATTCTCTAGCAAAACGCCCACTCCCCTTCAATTGCTCTTGGCTAAAAAATTGCCAGTGCATTGGCACGCTCATTACCCTTGGATAGAGCTGACCACACATGCAGTGCTCGAACCCCACATGTACTGTTCGGCAATTGCATGAAAATGATGCCCATTTTATCTTCAGCTGGGTGGTGTCTTGATTGAAGTCGAACAGTGGCCATGGTTTTGGTCGTAGCTTGGTTCCATGATAACTCTGCAGCTCGGATGAAACAAAGAACCTACGGGTACAAGAAGTTTGTCGAGCTTGAGCATGAAACTCATAGTATGACTGCAAAGAAGATATAACTGGCACCCGTTCTGCATCAGTGAATTTCACAGTGTCTTTTTGTTGCATTAGCTGCTGACTCGGAGTAGGAAGAGATCTTGGCACCAGAGGGATCCAACAAATAACCTTCTCTAAAAGAAATGTTCTCTGCTGCGCACTTTGCAGACACCACCAGGATTCTCTCATGATATGTAGATCACTAGAACCATGAGCACTAAATTTAAATTCCCCTTTTGGTAGTTCAAACAAGACCTGTACTGCTCTGTAGTTGCCTGAACATGTATTTAAGGTTCCACTGCAAAGTATTTCCTTCACCATTGTCTTGCTTAAATTCTTCGGACTAGTTGATGGCCACATGAGCAACCTTGGATAATCAGGTATATGGTGCCAAATTTCATCAGCTTGCAAATTGAAAGTCTCTTCTATGGAAATCAGCTCACAAGAAACTGAATATGGCTCATGCGGGTAGCTTGCATCCGAATCTAACTTGAACGACGGCCACGGTCTAGGCCTGAACAGGAGTCCCGTGTGTTTGACCCTCGCTCGTGTAGGTGACGGCCATGGTTGCCATTGTAGTTCATCCGCTTGCAATTCTTCTATGGGCAACACATATGCGATGATGTCCTTGGTGCCATTGCCCAACATAGATGCCTGGTCGGGGAAGGTGTTGACAATGGCCGTGGGCGATGAAGGAGTAACGGCTGGGTGGAGCACTGACTTGAAATGGTTGGTGTCGCGAGGGAAGCATTTCATCGAACACCCGGTCAGCGTCGGTGCAGCAAGGTCGTTGGGGACGATGAGGGCGACGCGGTGGTCCACCTTGTTCGTCGTTCGGGTGGAGGTGTTGACAGAGAGGGCATTGAGCTCCTGCACGCCGGCCTTGGGGTCGATGTCGGTGGTGGTCTTCACGGGAGAAACGACCTCGGCACTAGAGGGAGTGTTGGTGCCGATGGAGGCCGTTGCTTGCACCGGAGTGAGTTGCTCGACTGCTTGGTGGATGGGGTCGACCATTGGCTCGAGGTGCACGGCGGTGGCAACACCATGGACCTCACCGACGTTGTTGGTGGTGTCGACCTGGGTCGAGCACTCCGTCGAACACGTGATGGGCACCATCGCGATGCACACCGGGTCTGCATCATGGGCGACCGGGGGGATCTCCCCTGGGCCTTGGTTGTGGAGCTGGGGACGTCGGGGGCGGGCGCCGACGAGGCATGCGTCGTGGTTGAGGCCGCCGGATCGACAAGCGGGCTGGCCATGGGAGGATCACCCACCCGTGCAAGCCCCAACACAGAGCTCACCTCCTCCGCCTGAGCGCATAATCGCTTGAGATACCACAACAGCTGCTCATTGGCAAACATTGCATCCCACTCTGGTGGTTTGACAGCCGGCATGGCGTCGTCGCCAATGGAATTGAGAGAAAAATTGGGGGAAATTGAGTGGGAAGGGTGGTGCCTGGCTCTGTATACCAGATGTTAGGGACACACTATGGATCTCTCGATTACTCACTACATATAGAGGATTCGATGACAGAGTAGCCATTACAAGGAACTGAGAAAGAGGAAGGGAGAGAGCTGGAGGTAGGGGAAGAGCCGCCGCCGCCGGGTTCGTTGATCCACTGGATGCCTCGTCTGTCCCTTGGCCCTCGTACTTGTAGTCGCTGTTGTAACGGGCCGGCTGGGCCCAGCCCCTCACTAACAGCCCAACATAGCAAGGGGGCTGACAGTTTTCTATGATATTTTGCAATTTCCATGTTTCGATTGAGCTTCTTATGATCTATCAGTAAGGCCTCTCAGGTTTTAGAATTGTGATTAGATCGTTGTATATAAGCCAAAATGAGTCTATGATAAGGGAAATAAACTGACTACGCTTACGGTATGAATGAAACTGAAGAGTGAAGTGATATTTCTTTCTACCATTGCATAGCTTTACCATCACCGATCCATGTTAAGTGTGATTTGTTTGTCTGTGCATTATTCGGATACAGAGGATTCAAGCTAAAAAAAAGATGCAGTGGATTCAATGTTATGCAGAACATTATCACAATCTAGCATTTCCTGTGGATGCAGTGGTTTCTATCAATATATTGTTTCTACTGCATATATATTACTTTTACCTACGCAATTTCCTCTGACAGCCAAAGGCTTGTCTATTAGTATCTTTTGTATTTGATGGGATCTTGCAACGAGAAAAAACCTTCGAAGCAATAAACAGGGAACAAAAAGCTTGATAGTATTGTACTATTTTATCTCACTGAAAAATTATGTGTACTCATACCTGTTGATATGCACCCATTAGTCGTGTCACCGAACTCATGCTGCAAAATGAATGATCATGTCATTCTTACGGACCAACAAATACAAAACAGAGGTACTCAAGGAACAAGACTCACGAGGTGGAAGCCATGAAGTCCAGGAGCAAGTCCAGTGATACGAACGTTCACCGTCGTGGGACCTGCTATAGGAAAGCAGTTAGAAGAGTAAATAGAGAAGTAAGATACAACCGTATTACCCTTTTAAATGTATTTGCAGTGACGCTGATGCTTGAGATTTAACGGATATTTCAGTTAGGATTTGTACAGCAACGGCCTTAGCAATCCATCATCTAAGCTCGGCACACTATTTGTCTGGTATTTGAACTGAAAAGTAAAAGTTACCAAGGTACTTTCCCTACAAAAATACTCCGTTCGATTGCAGCTAGATTTAGTCATATGCAATGCTTGTAACGAAAGAAGAGTTCAGATATATTTTATTGAAATGTACTATGGAAGAGTTCAGATTTAAGTTCGCAAGAACGAGTATGCTGTAAGAAGAGGCAAATTCGCCGTGTGTCCAGGCAAAGGCAACTGGCGAAGCTTCTGGACAGTCAACAGGTGGTAAACAGATGATAAGAGTATAAGACAGAGGCGGACAGAGAATGAAGAGAAAGTGGAGCGCACGCACCGTCGTCTTCCTGGGTGAGCGTGACGACGCCCTCGACCTGGGAGGTGCCCTTGAGCACCGCGACTGCCTTCTTGGTGGCGTCGGCGACGACGAGCGCCCTGGCGGCGGCGGTGGCGCCTCCTGGAGTGGAGACAATTCGGAGCGACTGGAAAGGGCGGGCAGAGGCAGGAACCTGGAAGAGAGGCGCGGCGGCGGCAAAGAGGAGGCTCTGCGCGGCCATGGCGGTCGTCGGGAGCGGAAGAACTTTTGGGGGTTGGTGGTGACTGGCGATAAGGTGGGCTCGGGGCCGCGCGGGCTTTATTGGGACTGATTCACGAGGGCAAAAGCGAAATCACGAGTATTCGTTGTGAAGATTACTTTAATTTTAATTGTCGCACTATTCTCGCGACATGTGAGTTTTTTCCTTTTTTCGTAAATTCGTTTATCAAAATGTTTTATCTCTTAAACCGTGCGTCCAAATCTCGAATCGCTTTCACCGTTGAATTCTTCGTGTCGAGATCTTCAAACTAGATCTCATGTTGATAGATTTTGATGAACTTTCTTTTCATAAAAAAAATGGACGAGAAAACGAACTCGGAGCACAGGTTTTTTTCCTTTCTGTCGTGAAATTGTCACGACAGATGTCATAGTGAAAGGCTTGGTCGTGGAGCCATTGCAACTAGGAAGCTGATAGAGGCGGAGGTGTCCCGTCTTTCGATGAGATGATGGATTTCGCTTTGGTGGAAGTCGACTTTGACGATCCGACTACGAACATGCGAGGACGTCGCGCCTTAGCAATCGCTAAACCAACTCCGAGAGGTTATTGACCACGCCGGAGCACGATCAACCTGACCACGAGGGTCTGTTTCCTGCGAGCAAACGAAGAACAAGCAAGAAACTGAGATTGCAATCTGGATATTGCGAATATAAGATGAAAGCTTTATTGATCAAGGTGGGGTTCTGTGACGCCTTTGTCTGGTCGTTGAACACAAACGAAGTACGCGAAGTTGCAGCTATGGCAAACTTTAATCTAAACAAAACCCAAAGTCTAAACGGTGCCCTAAGGGCTGTATATATGGAGGAAGAGAGGGGGAATTTCGTGGCCCTTGGTGGAGGGATCCGAAATCAACCCTATCTCTTGTTTCCCCACACATATTGACTCTAAAAATAGCCTATACTAATGTATTTCGAAATTACATGGGCCTGGCCCAATAAAAAGGTGACGCAGCACCTATAATAGCCTCGGGACGGAATTTATGAAGTGGCATCTTGTATATTTCGTCCAAGGCTTCATACACCCATTATGGTGGCTTCAAAGTCCTGAAATCATCACTTGTAACTCCGTTCTTGTTCCCCTTGCGCATGGCATCATCTCCATGCTTGTTCTTGCTCCAATGTTCATCCTTCTCCAAGCTAGGCCCTTCATTTGTAAGCAAAACAAATGTATTCAATTTAGGCAGCCTCATATTCTCATGAACATTAGAATCATTACCAAGAAACGAAAGTACCTGATAATTTAATTGGCGTGCGCGAGCTCTAGTAATTGGTCCCGTATATATAGCAGTAGGGGCTGTGGGTGTAACAATGGTATTGATGTCATCATCATCCTCCCCTTCTTGAAATGAAGTCGTCCTCGACGGAAGCTCATCTTCCTCACCCAAATAAGGCTTCAAATCTGCAATGTTAAAAGTGGGACTAACCCCAAAATCTGCAGGCAGCTCAAGTTTATATGCATTATCATTTATTTTCTCTAACACCTTAAAGGGACCATCAGCACGTGGCATTAGCTTTGATTTGCGCAAATCAAGAAATCTATCCTTACGTAAATGTAACCAAACAAGATCTCCAGGTGCAAACACAACATGTTTTCTACCCTTATCTCCAGCAAGTTTATATTTAGCATTCATACGCTCAATGTTTTTCTTAGTTAACTCATGCATCTTTAAAATCAATTCAGCACGTTGTTTAGCATCAAAATTAACCTTCTCCGAAGATGGAAGAGGCAACAAATCAATAGGTGCACGAGGTAGGAAACCATACACAACTTCAAAATGGCACATCTTAATAGTAGAATGCAATGAACGATTATAAGCAAATTCAATATGAGGCAAGCATTCCTCCCACATTTTCTTATTACTCTTCAAAACAGCCCTAAGCATAGTAGACAATGTTCTATTGACTACTTCAAATTGTCCATCAGTTTGGGGGTGACAAGTAGTACTAAAAAGCAGTTTAGTCCCCAACTTAGCCCATAAACATCTCCAAAAGTGGCTAAGAAATTTAGTATCACGATCTGAAACAATAGTATTTGGCACACCATGCAAGCGAATAATTTCACGAAAGAACAAATCAGCAACATTAACAGCATCATCGCTTTTATGACATGGTATAAAGTGTGCCATTTTCGAGAATCTATCCACGACAACAAATATGTTATCCCTCCCCTTCTTTGTTCGAGGTAAACCTAAAACAAGTCCATAGATATATCCTCCCAAGGAACACTAGGTACAGGCAAAGGCATATATAAACCATGAGGATTGAGTCGTGACTTAGCTTTTTGACATGTAGTGCAGCGAGCAATAAAACGCTCAACATCCCGTCTCATCTTTGGCCAAAAGAAATGTGTAGCAAGTACGTCCTCCGTCTTCTTCACGCCAAAGTGTCCCATTAATCCTCCTCCATGCGCCTCCTACAACAACAAAAGACGAACGGAGCTAGCTGGAATGCATAGCTTGTTAGCACGAAACACAAATCCATCGTTAACAACAAACTTGTTCCACATTCTTCCTTCTTTACAATTCTGCATTACATCTTTAAAATCAGCATCCTGCACATATTGATCTTTGATGGTCTCCAAACCAAATATTTTGAAGTCAAGTTGTGAAAGCATAGTATAGCGACGAGACAATGCATCAGCAATAACATTTTCTTTTCCCTTCTTGTGTTTAATGACATAAGGAAAAGTCTCAATGAATTCAACCCATTTAGCATGTCTACGATTCAGTTTAGCTTGACTTTTAATATGTTTCAAAGATTCATGATCAGAATGTATAACAAATTCTTTGGGCCATAAATAATGTTGCCATGTTTCTAAAGTCCGAACAAGAGCATATAATTCTTTATCATAAGTAGAATAATTCAGACTAGGCCCACTCAATTTTTCAGAAAAGTATGCAACAGGTTTGCCATCTTGTAATAACACACCTCCTAATCCAATTCCACTAGCATCACATTCAATGATGAGGACATGACTACCTTGGATATGACCAAAAATATTGCATATATGCATATTTGTCAGGTGATTTCTAGTGCAAAATATTCAATAATCTATTTATGTTATCCAGAACAAAAATACTTCACACACTTTTGTGTTTTGTCTAATTGCAGGTGTATGGGACATTTGTACAATCCACATATGAAGATAAGGAAGAAAGAGATGTTTATTTGCTGTCCAAAAAGTTCTCTCACGTCACTTTTGGCCCAAGAGAAGATAGAGTCCAGGTCTCTCACGTTCTGGATTCAGATTCGGACTGCACAGACACACCTGACTCAAAACGCACACAAGTTTTTCATACGGACTCCGAATTGGGTGATTCTTTTTTTGTTGGAAACTAGATTTCGTGCACTTTCCAACCCAATTGGAATCACCTTCAAATTCGTCCGGAGCGTTGAGTTGTGGACGAAACAATCTGATGCTGCAGCAGAATCCGAGTCAAACTACAAGTCCAAAGGTGTTACATCACCTCCACTTGGGCCCATTGGCCTTGTACGACCTAGATTTAGTTTTAGGCTGCCTTGGGACGTCCTCCCACCTCCTTGGCCGCCACCCCTTGCTCCTATATAAGTAGATCCATCTAGTAGCTTTTCCTGGGGATTTGTTTAGTTAAAAGTTAGCCATTGCAACTTCGTGTACTTCGTTTGTGTCCAACGACCAGACCAAGACCGCTTACGGATCCCCACCATTATCAATACTTCATATATATTTGCAATATCCAGATTGCTTTATCATATTCTTGCTCGTTCTTCGATTGCTTGCAGGAATAGACCTTCGTGGTCAGGTTGATCGTGCTCCGGCGTGGTCAATAACCTCTCGGAGTTGGTTTAGCGATTGCTAAGGCGCAACGTTGTGCACGTTTGTAGTCGGATCGTCAAAGTCGTCTCCACCAAATCGGTAGTTATCATCTCATCGAAAGATCGGGACACCCCGCCTCTATCAACACCTTAAAGGGACCATCAGCACGTGGCATTAGCTTTGATTTGCGCAAATCAGGAAATCTATCCTTACGCAAATGTAACCAAACAAGATCTCCAGGTGCAAACACAACATGTTTTCTACCCTTATCTCCAGCAAGTTTATATTTAGCATTCATACGCTCAATGTTTTCCTTAGTTAACTCATGCATTTTTAAAATCAATTCAGCACGTTGTTTAGCATCAAAATTAACCTTCTCCGAAGATGGAAGAGGCAACAAATCAATAGGTGCACGAGGTAGGAAACCATACACAACTTCAAAAGGGCACATCTTAGTAGTAGAATGCAATGAACGATTATAAGCAAATTCAATATGAGGCAAGCATTCCTCCCACATTTTCTTATTATTCTTCAAAACAGCCCTAAGCATAGTAGACAACGTTCTATTGACTACTTCAGTTTGTCCATCAGTTTGGGGGTGAAAAGTAGTACTAAAAAGCAGTTTAGTCCCCAACTTAGCCCATAAACATCTCCAAAAGTGGCTAAGAAATTTAGTATCACGATCTGAAACAATAGTATTTGGCACACCATGCAAGCGAATAATTTCACGAAAGAACAAATCAGCAACATTAACAGCATCATCGCTTTTATGACATGGTATAAAGTGTGCCATTTTCGAGAATCTATCCACGACAACAAATATGTTATCCCTCCCCTTCTTTGTTCGAGGTAAACCTAAAACAAGTCCATAGATATATCCTCCCAAGGAACACTAGGTACAGGCAAAGGCATATATAAACCATGAGGATTGAGTCGTGACTTAGCTTTTTGACATGTAGTGCAGCGAGCAATAAAACGCTCAACATCCCGTCTCATCTTTGGCCAAAAGAAATGTGTAGCAAGTACGTCCTCCGTCTTCTTCACGCCAAAGTGTCCCATTAATCCTCCTCCATGCGCCTCCTACAACAACAAAAGACGAACGGAGCTAGCTGGAATGCATAGCTTGTTAGCACGAAACACAAATCCATCGTTAACGACGAACTTGTTCCACATTCTTCCTTCTTTACAATTCTGCATTACATCTTTAAAATCAGCATCATGCACATATTGATCTTTGATGGTCTCCAAACCAAATATTTTGAAGTCAAGTTGTGAAAGCATAGTATAGCGGCGAGACAATGCATCAGCAGTAACATTTTCTTTTCCCTTCTTGTGTTTAATGACATAAGGAAAAGTCTCAATGAATTCAACCCATTTAGCATGTCTACGATTCAGTTTAGCTTGACTTTTAATATGTTTCAAAGATTCATGATCAGAATGTATAACAAATTCTTTGGGCCATAAATAATGTTGCCATGTTTCTAAAGTCCGAACAAGAGCATATAATTCTTTATCATAAGTAGAATAATTCAGACTAGGCCCACTCAATTTTTCAGAAAAGTATGCAACAGGTTTGCCATCTTGTAATAACACACCTCCTAATCCAATTCCACTAGCATCACATTCAAGCTCAAAAGTTTTATTAAAATCAGGAAGTTGGAGTAAAGGAGCATGTGTCAACTTATCTTTCAATACCGTGAAGGCTTCTTCCTGTGCGGTACCCCAAAGAAAAGACACATCTTTCTTTGTAAGCTCATTGAGAGATGCAGCAATGGTGCTGAAATCTCTCACAAAACGCCTATAGAATCCAACGAGGCCAAGAAAACTCCTTACTTGTGTGACCGTTTTGGGCTGCGGCCAACTCTCAATAGCTTCAATCTTGGCTTTATCAACTTCAATTCCCTGTGGAGTAACAACATAGCCAAGAAAAGATACTCGGTCGGTGCAAAAGGTGCACTTCCCAAGGTTACCAAACAAACGTGCATCACGTAGAGCAATAAAAACAGCACGTAAATGTTCCAAATGTTCTTCCAAAGATCTGCTATAAATCAGTATATCATCAAAATAGACTACCACAAATCGTCCAATGAAAGCACGTAAAACTTCGTTCATTAGTCTCATGAAAGTACTAGGCGCATTAGTTAACCCAAAAGGCATGACTAACCACTCATATAATCCAAACTTAGTTTTAAATGCTGTTTTCCATTCATCCCCCAATTTCATACGAATTTGATGGTATCCACTACGCAAATCAACTTTGGAGAATATTGTAGAGCCACTCAATTCATCAAGCATATCATCTAGCCTAGGAATGGGATGACGATAACGAATAGTAATATTATTAATGCATCTACAATCAACACACATACGCGATGTACCATCCTTTTTCGGCACTAGAATAATAGGAACAACACAAGGACTAAGGGATTCGCGTATATAACCTTTGTCGAGAAGCTCTTGTACTTGACGCATAATCTCCTTCGTCTCCTCTAGATTGGTACAGTATGGCGCACGGTTTGGCAGTGAAGAACCGGGAATTAAGTCAATCTGATGCTCAATCCCTCGAATAGGTGGTAATCCCGGTGGCACGTCTTGTGGAAAGATGTCAGCGAACTCCTGCAAAATGTTAGTGATAGCAGGAGGCAAAGAGGAAGGCACGTCCTCGAATGAAAATAATGCCTCTTTGCACACAAAAGCATAGCAAACAGATTTGCTGAAATCTAGCTCATCAATATCAGATTTGGTGGCAAATAAACATGCACTTTTCAATTTAATTTCA
The DNA here is from genome assembly GCF_002162155.2 of Triticum dicoccoides. Taxonomy (NCBI): domain Eukaryota; kingdom Viridiplantae; phylum Streptophyta; class Magnoliopsida; order Poales; family Poaceae; genus Triticum; species Triticum dicoccoides. The sequence continues at coordinate 347,975,697 of NC_041393.1, read as the reverse complement.
GAAGCAACACTAGATGGTTTATGATTAGGCTTCATTTGTTGCTCAAATTCTTTTGCCACAATCTGATTTTCACTCTTATTCTTCTCCTGTTTTGCTTTATTAGCTCTATTAATATCATCTTTCAAAATAGAATCAGGAGTCATAGGAAGCAAAGTAATATTTTTATCCTTATGAACAAGAGTATACTGATTGTTTCTACCATGGTGTACAGAATTTTTATCAAATTGCCATGGCCTACCAAGTAATAAGGAACATGCTTGCATAGGTACCACATCACACTCAACATAATCAGCATATGTAGAGATACTAAAATGCACACGAACAGTACGTGTTACCTTAACCTTGCCGCTGTTCTTGAACCATTGGATGTAGTAAGGATGTGGATGTGGTCTTGTGGTGAGAGAAAGCTTCTCCACCATCTCCATGCTAGCCAAGTTGTTGCAGCTCCCTCCATCTATGATGACGCGCACAGAACGTTCTTTCACAACTCCCTTGGTATGGAACAAATTGTGCCTCTGATTTTGCTCAGCTTGTGTGACCTGCACACTCAAAACACGTTGAGTAACTAAACATTCATACCTGTCAGCGTCTTCAGGAGCCATGTATTGCGTCTCATGATCAGAATCATCTCCACCATGTTCTTCACGTGTAATAAGAGCCAAAGTCTCCTCATCATAGTCACTAGCGGACTCATATCCACTATCCGCGTTAGCAATCATCACACGCGAAGATTTGCATTCTCTCGCATAATGACCTCCTCCCTTACAACGACGACAAATAATATCACTTGTGTGCCCTGTTGATGCCATGGAAGAAGAAGAACTCTGTGCAGGCCCAGCAGGTGCGCTCTTGGCAGATAATGGTGGTTGTGCCTGTTTTCTTGTATCACGACTGGAGGAGGCACCTGATTGAGGTGCTGGTGCAGTTGAAGTAGAATATGCACGCGGTGTCCATGATGAAGGTCGGCCTGCAGAAAAGTTAGTTCGCGCCAATGCGTGTCGATCCTGCACTTCACGTTCAGCTTTACAAGCAAGATAGAATAAACGAGTGATATTAGTATACTCCTTATAGTCTAGAATGGTCTGAATCTCTCTATTTAATCCACCCAGAAAACGTGCAAGCATAGCTTCATTCTCCTCAACAATACCACATCTAATCATGCCAGTTTGTAATTCCTGGTAATATTCTTCTACAGAATTTTTTCCTTGTCTTAACCGCTGTAATTTTTGAAGCAATTCACGTTGATAATATGGTGGAACCCAACGAGTACGCATAGCAGTTTTCAAAGCAGCCCAAGTAGTTGGAATAGGATATAATCTACAATGTTCAGACCACCATACACATGCAAAACTAGTGAAAGCACAAACAACAGTGGCAACCCGTCTCTCCTCGGGATATTGTAAACATGTAAATCGTTGTTCAGTTTCTAACTCCCAAGTAAAATATATATCAGGAACATATCTACCCTCGAAAGGTGGAATATTCAATTTCAGTTTAGGAAGATGGTCATGATCTCGTACCTGAGGGAAAGCCCTACCATTGTGATTATTTGCATGTGGACGACCTGGTGGTTGTGGTGCAGGTGGTTGCACGTAGTTCTGATTTTGAGCAACCTCATCCTCGTAATCTCCCACATAATCATCCTCCTCCGCATCAGCAGCAGGAGCCACAGAAGTATCAACAGCAACACCAACAGTTTGGCCAAACGCAAGAGGAACACGGCTCGCTTGGCGGAGGTCTGTTTCGCGACGTGGAGGTAGTCGTTGTTGTTGTTGTTGTTGGAGAGGTGCGTTAGGTGCAGCGGGTGGTGGTGGTGGAAGACGCGCGAGCAATTCATTAAACTTGTTATCGAGCTTTGTTTCGAATGTCTTCTCCATGGCCTCTTCAAATCTGTTTAGCACATCTTGCACCTGTCCACTCATCATTTGCTGAAATTTATCATGCAGATCCTTATTCGTCATGTTCTCCCAGTCAGTCTCGTCGGCTTGTGATCCTGGCATGGTTAGCAGCAATAGAAACACACAAGAATATGATCCTACAGACTACTAACAAGAGGTGGTGGTGGGTGTCACAAATCCGTCAAGCAAATCTCAAATTCTTACCAGTCCTTACCCAGCAGCAGGCGGTGATCGGCAACCGTTGTAGTCAAAAACTCTCAAAGCTTGGATAGAGCGATTACCAGGGAGAGTCAAACGCACGATATAGATGTATGTGGAGCTAGGAAGGCTTATAATATGGTATCAAAAAGGGTCAGCAATAATCAATTCAGAGATGCAAAGTTGAATAAACGCTCAACGACGGTACTGTGCTGGTCCTAGGCTAGACTGTGCTAGAGACGCGAGCCTAGAACACCAACAAAATCACGGCGCGGCATGTAAACAAGGGAAAAGCACACTCTGGATTTTTTTTCGCTTTTTTTTGCGCTGCTTTTTTTTGCGAGAAATAACTATAATGGCGAGTGTCTCAAAACTCTTCCTATGTCAAACTGACAGGATGGGCACAAAATGTTTTTCGACCAATTTTTTTTTTCGACTGCCCGGACCCAAAAACTGGAAACGGGTCAAAAAAAACTTCCTATAATGGCACCTGTCTCAAAACACTCAGAAACACCTAAAAATAGGATGGCCAAATTTTTTCGAAAAATGCGTTTTCGAAAAATTTTGGGCCTAAACGGAGGTTGGTTTCCGGACTTTTTTTTTCCGAAACCTACTCCTGCAAGGAAACACAAATCGGAATCTAGATGGATCTCGAAAACAAACCTAATATGACAAGAACTCAGATTGGTGGTGGATATATGGTGGTAGATGGCAGCGGTGGTGGTATATGGATACGGATTTGAAGCGGTGGCGGATAAGCGGTGGTGGTAGATGGCAGGGGCGATGATGATGGTGCGGCGGCGGCGTGACAACTTATGACCAGAACTCGAAACTCTAAAAGACTAGACTCTAAGACCAGCAACTAGACACGACGATGCAACCGCAAATTCAACAAAGCAAAACCCTAAACAGATTATGCAAAGGCTCAGATTGGTTCGGATATGATGAACTAACCCTAATTTTTTTGTGGCTTTTCCGTAGACTGTAGGTATGAAGAACAGACTCAATCTAAGCTACGAAAAACTGTAAAATCTCACCGAGCAACCTGGAAATCTGATACCACTTGATAGAGGCGGAGGTGTCCCGTCTTTCGATGAGATGATGGATTTCGCTTTGGTGGAAGTCGACTTTGACGATCCGACTACGAACGTGCGAGGACGTCGCGTCTTAGCAATCGCTAAACCAACTCCGAGAGGTTATTGACCACGCCGGAGCACGATCAACCTGACCACGAGGGTCTGTTTCCTGCGAGCAAACGAAGAACAAGCAAGAAACTGAGATTGCAATCTGGATATTGCGAATATAAGATGAAAGCTTTATTGATCAAGGTGGGGTTCTGTGACGCCTTTGTCTGGTCGTTGAACACAAACGAAGTACGCGAAGTTGCAGCTATGGCGAACTTTAATCTAAACAAAACCCAAAGTCTAAACGGTGCCCTAAGGGCTGTATATATGGAGGAAGAGAGGGGGAATTTCGTGGCCCTTGGTGGAGGGGTCTGAAATCAACCCTATCTCTTGTTTCCCCACACATACGGACTCTAAGAATAGCCTATACTAATGTATTTCGAAATTACATGGGCCTGGCCCAATAAAAAGGTGACGCGGCACCTATAATAGCCTCGGGACGAAATTTATGAAGTGGCATCTTGTATATTTCGTCCAAGGCTTCATGCACCCATTATGGTGGCTTCAAAGTCCTGAAATCATCACTTGTAACTTCGTTCTTGTTCCCCTTGCGCATGGCATCATCTCCATGCTTGTTCTTGCTCCAATGTTCATCCTTCTCCAAGCTAGGCCCTTCATTTGTAAGCAAAACAAATGTATCCAATTTAGGCAGCATCATATTCTCATGAACATTAGAATCATTACCAAGAAACGAAAGTACCTGATAATTTAATTGGCGTGCGCGAGCTCTAGTAATTGGTCCCGTATATGTAGCAGTAGGGGCTGTGGGTGTAACAATGGTATTGATGTCCTCATCAGAAGCTTAAAGGGGTTAAAACGGGGCAAAGGACACAGGAGTTTATACTGGTTTGGCCCCTTGCGATGAAGGTAATGGCTTAATTCAGTTTGAGGTGTGATTGCTTATGTCTCGATTACCAGGAAGCGAATCCGCTTGACCTAGTTCTCGATTTGATGTTACTTGTCCTGAACCGCTGCCGGGTCGTCCCTTTATATACGGAGGTCGACGCCCAGCATCTCACAAAGTTCCGGTCGGCTCATAAAACAATGTCTGGCTCGGTTTCTCTCTATTCGTGCCTTACAATACAAGTTACATACATATGGCAGATTATCTCTACGGGCCTTAAGTTGCCTTTGGGCTTTGGGCCCTTAACTGAACCGCCATCTTCAAGTATCGTCTTGGGCTTTATGAATCGTCATAGGTATCACCCGGCCTCTCCTGGGCAGGTCATACCTAATGGTTATATCCCCAATATTAGGCCCAGATTGATTTGAACTGGTTCATGTTAATCTTCAAAACTTAGAAAAAAATATTCTGCTCTTCGTTTGTACGAAAGTTTTATAACCCGCCATGACGTCATCCTCTGGATCTGTGATAACCCGCCATGACGTCATCTGTCATTAGTTCACACTTTGTCCAACATATCTCAAGGATCCTTATCTTAATGACCATCCCGAGAATCGAGGTGTCCTAATAGTTGGATAACCATATTTTTGGCCTCCTCGTTTTTTACGCCCACTTATCAGTCTTTCCCTTATAAATAGGCACGACTGGTCTTTCTTCATTCTCCCCCTTTTCATCGTCTTCTTCCTCTCATGACCTTCTGCCGCTCGAGCTCCGCCGCCACCACAGTGCGCACCGTCGTCCTCGTCCCAGGCCGCTGCATCACCCTGAACCAAACCAGAGAATGGCGGCGACCCTCCGCAATAGATCTGCACCTGTAAGTTTTTGCGTTCCCGCACCTCAAATCCGCATTAGGGTTTCTGACTGTTCGTTGTGTTCTTCACGGTTTCTTCGCAGTTCCTCCACTGCAACCTCTTTTGATCCAAAACTAATACAGAACTTACGCGGTGGTTGTTTTGTTTCCACTTTTGATACCAGCAAACCCCTTTCTCTAGAAAGAAATCTTATTTGGAACTTACGAACTCATCTGCACTGGTTGTTTAGGTCTAGAATAATTTCCTTTTCTGAGCATCCATTGATCCAAAATAATGATTGCAGTCTGTGAAACTTGTTTGTGTGACACTTAGCCAAACATCTGCGTTTTGATAGATCCACCCAGCCATGGCAGCTCAAATCACCGGCTTAAGTTGCAACGCTCAATAGATAACATCAACTACTCATGGCGGCTTAAATAACTTGACTGCTCATGGCGGTTTAAATAACCTGACATAATTAGCCATATACCATTAGGCCCCTTCATAAGCCGCCATTTAGAATATGTATTGTAATACTTTCTCTCCGGCTTAAATTTGAACTGGCAATTTTACTCTTTGTTAGGCTCCCTTCTTCACAATGTTGCCCAAACCAGCTACTTCATGCAATTGGGTCAAATCCATCATCACAGATAGTACACTTGATGATTTTGTGAAGACCGGCTATCTGCCAAAGAAAGAAGTCATGTCATACCGTGCTCCTGACCCAACGGAGGAAAAGCCTCAGCCCAAAGAGGGGGAAGTCATTGTCTTCACTGATCACATGAACCGGGGCTTTTCACCACCTGGCTCAAAGTTCTTTAGAGACATCCTGCACTTTTTTGACCTCCGTCCTCAAGACATCAGATCCAACTCCGTGTCCAACATATGCAATTTTCAAGTACTCTGCGAGGTGTATCTTGAAGAAGAGCCCAGCTTGCTACTCTTCAGAGAGTTGTTTTATTTGAACCGCCAGAATGAATGTACCAAAGGACCTAGTTTGGAACTCGATGGGGTCTCAATCCAACGACAGAGAGACACCATTTTCCTTATGTGAATCCACCAAGTCACCCCAAAGACTGGAACCAGACATGGTTCTACTGCCAAGACACTTCTCTGGTTGATGAGAACCCTTTCCCCGGCTTTCGCGCCCTGCGCCTCGAGTCTAATCATCCTCTTACAGACAAGTTGTCAGCTGCTGATCGCTAGAAACTCACCCCCACCATGGCTAAAGTCAAGTCTCTTTTGGGGAACGGTTTAAATGGTATTGACTTGGTCCGGGTTTGGGTTGCCTGGCGGATCATTCCGTTGAGCCGTCGCCCTGGTTTGATGTGCACTTACACGGGCGAGAAGAATGATCCTCTGCGGCACAGCCTTGACGATTTACCTGACGACATCATCGATGACATGACAAAGTCGCTCTTGAACGAAAGCCTAGCAGACTGTGGCAAGGTGGGCTTAAGCCCTTTCTGCAAAGCTAACCCGGCTCTAGTGGTAAGCCGCCAAACTGAGTAAATTTACCTTCATCCTTGATGTTTTGTCTTTACTCAAACTTGTGTTGATTTTCATAGGCTGACGACAAATTTTGGAAGAAAAAGTATGATCATGAAGGTGCAAAGAGAGCCAGGAAGGCCAAGAGAGCCGCTAGGAAAGCCGCCGCTAAGAAGAGAGGAAAGAAGACCAGCGCCTCTGACTTGCTTCGACTAGAAGATACCTCTGAGTCGGAGGTAGCTCTTGACTCTCTTGGGTCCTTTTTTAACAACCTTATTGACACTGATTATCATCAAGATGACACGGGAACGAGTCACGGAGTGGATGAAGAGGTAACTATTATTTCCTCTGACTCTGAGCCTTTGCTAAGACAGAAAATCCAAAGAGTAACCCGAAAAGTAAGATTTTCACATCCCTTAGCTTATCAAGATCCTCAATTTCTTTTGAAGCAACAGATTCATGAGAGCCGGAGGCAGACCCGGACCAGCAAGGACGCATAACTCTCCTCCGGCTTACCAAATACACCAAGGAAGCGCCAGAACAAGGTCACCTCCGACTTAAATCCTGTTTATCCTTTGGCGGGTCTCACTCGTCAACCACTCAACTCTTCTGATTCGAATTATCAGGAAACTTCACCTTCCTCCGGCGACTCAATCTAGTCCAACATGCCGACTTTTAAGACCGCTCCAGGGTAATGATGATTTACTTATCCTGTATTCATTTCAATTCTTTATATTTGTACTAATCTTTTTGATCTTATGCAGCGGAGAAGCAAAACCTAGCAAGAGGGTGAAGAAGAACAAGCCGACCAAAGAGCAAACCGTCAACGAGCCAGAACTCCAGATGGCCGCGCCTGAGGCCTCTGTTCCTGAGCCGCCGCTTGAACCAGCTCATGATACGCCAATGTCAACTGCTGACCCGCCTGTCGATCAAGCCGCCGATGGCTCTGTAAACCCTGAAGCCTCTAGCCCGGCCAAGACAGCCGACCCACAAGATGCTGATGTTGAAATTACCAAGACATGTTACACTGAGCCGCGGATACCTACTGTGCTAGCCAAGTGTTCTGCCAAGGAGGAGCACCTGGAACGCCGTAAGGTCAGATTTGATGTTGCTGATTATACTCACATGAGTATTGGGGAAGTTTTTTCTGGCTATCTTAGCCAAGTGCACAGCAGCCGTGATCTTGAAGTTGATATGGTGAAACAAATGCACCAGAAATTTGAGGTATAAACTCTTCCATTCATTAAATTATCCTTACTATGCCAGCCCCCAAGTCTATTGCTTATGATGAATATGTTGTAGACTTAGAACAAACTTATGAGCATCAATAACATCCTTTGGTAAAACCTATAAAAAATCCGGCTTAATCTGTAGTCCCCAAGGGCCGGTTTAATTAGCATGAATAAGTCGGTCCTTCACCTGCTTGTGTAGAATAAAGCACTTGTGTAGCTTTAACAACAATATGCATTAGCCCCCAAGTGCCAAGTGTTGTTGCTTGCAAAAGGCTTGGGACTTAATACTGTATGCTAATATTCATGATTTTGAGCCGGTATCTGTACATGCCACCACTACTCAACTTCAATCAGAGTTGTCTGAATTGAAGAATCGCCTGGAGTCACAGGAGACTGAAACCCAAAGGGCAAATTCCAAATTTGAATTCAGTGTATCTGAACAAGAGAAATTGAAATCTGAGTTTGAGGTTGAGAAAAAGGCCTGGGCTGAGGAAAAGATTGCCTTAACCCATCGAGCTGAGAAAGCAGAGGTGGCTCTTGAAGGGGTGACCACTGAATTGTCCGTCTTAAAATGCCATGTGTCTCAGATGGTCGCAGTAATCTTTGGTAAGCCGCCCTACAAGTGCCAAGTATTGAATCTTTCTAGTGATCATATGAATTGTCATTTAACTCACCTGACATTTCTATGCAGGCCCTAGGAGCACAAACCTCAATCAGGACATGCTGGTGAAGCTGAAGGCGGTTTACACGCTCGTGGAACAACTTTACACTGGATCTCAACGTGCCTTAGCCACAGTTGCCCTGTCAAACGAAGTCCCCACACTCCTGGCGGATGTGCTAAAAAAGCTTTCTGTGCTGCCCCAGGGATTCAATGAATTAAGGCGATCGTCTGCGAGAGCCGGAGCCGTGGCTGCCTTAAGCCGGGCCAAAGCTTGGCTACCGGAATTAGACCCGGCCGACATCGCCATTGGGTATCCAAGCCTTAAGGAGGATGGCACTTCATTTGAACAGGAGGACTTCGCTGCTTGTGTGAAGGAAATACGCTCTGTGGCCACACTGATTGCTGATGAGGTGGACCTCACCAAGTACCATCCAGGTTATGACGCGGGGAATCAGAGGATGCCGACGCCGCGTTATAAAGTGACAAGCCTGATCCCCCAATCCGTAAGCATACCTTCGCCCCTGAAGTTGATCTGGCTAGGCTAATTGATGATGAAGCTGAATTTGAAGCTTTGAATGACATTGACTGGTCGTCATCAACCTTCCAGGACAGGGAACAGGACGAAGGAGCGGAGAGGGTTGATCCGGAAGCTTCAGGACAACAAGAGAATTGATCCGCCGGGCGGCTCATATTTGTAGCCTTCTGAAAAACAATTTAATCATTTGGACTCGGGGAGTCATGTAATAGGGTAGAAATGACTTTACTCTATCGTGCCATCATGCACATTTTCGTGCTGAACACTATTAAGCCGCCATCTTATATTCGCCCTTAGTATACTTATCATATGTTTTCCTTATGCATAAGAAAGTCCTTAAACTGTCCTGCACACAAAAATAGATCACAAGAACCCTTGGCGGCTTACCGCAGGGCGGGTCATAATATCTTACGTACAACCACTAATATGGAAAAAAGGAGTCACAGATAAGCCCGTTATGAATCATAGCTTTGAAACACAACTATAATATCATACCTGTGATTTTGAATTTGCACTGCCGGTTTATGTGACCGGAACAGTAAGGGTGATAACCCAATCTTTAGAAGCCAACACTTCCAAATGTTTGATGATTGTCATATGCTGGTGACTTACCGTCCAAAGCCAAGCCGGGTTAAATAGAAACCACACATATACTTAGATTTGAACAAAAAAGTCTCAAGACAAAACTAAAAATTGTTTTCAAAAGAAACTTTAAGCTGAACAGAAAGAAATAATCGAGGCTTCTGATTCGAATACGATCAGTAAACCAGATCAAAAGGGGTTATGCTAAGATTCGAATACGATCATGAAGCCCCCTAGTGGTTTTGGCGTTGCGCCGATCAAGAGGGTACCGACAGCTATGTTCTCTTTGGTTCGAATACGACCTATGTTTGAACAGGAAGCCCCCTAATGACCTTGAGAGTTTTTTAACGACTCTAATTTGAATACGATCAAAGTCGGACCCAAAAGGGGTTAAGCTATGATTCTAATACGTTCATGAAGCCCCCTTGTGGGTTTGGCATAGTGCCGATCAAGAGGGTACCGACAGCTATGTTCTCTTTGGTTCGAATACGACCTATGTTTGAACAGGAAGCCCCCAAGTGATCATGAGTTTTAACGGCTATGATTTGAATAAGATCATGAGCCGGACCAAGAGGGGTTAAAGCTGTGATTCGAATACGATCAGCCCCCCAACTGGTCTTTGGAATCATAATGATGAAGACATATGACCATTGAGGATGAAAAGGACAGAGGTCCTGCTTTATTACTTATCTTATACATCGTCAAAAATATGTACATCATGAGAGCCGGTGGCTCAAGTGTAGTAAGGCCGAAGATGAGCGATATTCCACGGCCGGCGGGTCTCCTTCTTCGACTTACGTGAGTTTTTGTGCTCTCGAACATCGATAAGATAGTATGACCCATTGTTCAAATTCTTGCTGACCACAAAGGGCCCTTTCCCAAGGTGGGGATAACTTGTGTGCATCAGTTTGATACTGGATGAGTCGGAGCACCAAGTCACCTTCTTGAAAGGTTCTGGACTTAACCCGACGGCTGTGATAATGACGCAGGTCATGTTGGTAAATCGCCGAGCGGGCTGCTGCCAAGTCACGCTTTTCATCTAACAGGTCAAGTGCATCCTGACGGGCTTGTTCGTTATCAACTTCAACGTAAGCCGTCACGCGGGGCGAGTCATGACGGATGTCACTAGGTAAAACCGCCTCTGCTCCGTAAACCATGAAGAAAGGCGTGTAACCCATAGACCTATTGGGGGTAGTATTGATGCTCCATATCACAGAAGGTAACTCCTCCACCCAACAACCCGGCATCCATTGCAAAGGAACCATAAGCCGGGGCTTGATGCCTTTCAAGATTTCCTGATTGGCTCTTTCAGCTTGACCATTGGATTGGGGTTGAGCTACTAATGAAACATCAAGCCGGATATGCTCACATTGACAGAACTCCTCCATGGCACCCTTGGACAGATTAGTACCATTGTCAGTTACAATGCTGTGTGGAAAGCCAAAATGAAAGATCACCTTTTTCATGAATTGAACCGCCGTGGCTGCATCACACTTACTAACTGGCTCTACCTCAAGCCACTTTGTGAATTTGTCAACTGCCACCAAGAGGTGGGTCTTTTTATCTTTGGACCTTTTGAAAGGCCCAACCATGTCGAGTCCCCATACTGCAAACGGCCAAGTAATTGGAATCATCCTCAATTCTTGAGCCGGCACGTGAGCTCGTCGTGAGAATTTCTGACAACCATCACATTTACTGACCAGATCCTTCGCATCAGCCTGAGCCGTCAGCCAATAAAATCCATGACGAAAAGCCTTGGCCACAAGGGACTTTGAACCTGCATGCTGGCCACAATCTCCTTCATGAATCTCACGAAGAATTTCTTGACCTTCCTCAGGAGAGACACAACGCTGAAAAGCCCCAGTGACACTGCGATGATGCAACTCACCATTGGCAATTGTCATTGACTTAGATCGCCGGGTTATCTGCCTAGCCAAGGTTTCATCCTCACGCAACTCGTCTCGGGTCATGTAAGCCAGATATGGCATTGTCCAATCTGGGATGATGTGAAGAGCCGCCACCAATTGTGCTTTCGGGTCAGGAACAACCAAGTCTTCCTCTGTAGGTAACTTGAAAAAGGCACGCCCATGTCTCTCATGAAATCACAACCGTGCCTCTAGCGGAAGCAAAACCGTGACTCTCGTGGAAAGGAAAAAAAAGAGAAATCGTGTGGTTTTTCCGTTTCAGAGGAGGCACGGACGTGACTCTCGCGAAAGCAAAACCATGGCTCTTGCGAAAGAGAAAAAAAGAAAAAAACGTGTTTTTTTCGTTTTCGAGAGGCACGGCCGTGATTCTCACGAAAGCACAACCGTGCCTCTTGCGGAAGCAAAACCGTGACTCTCGCGCAAGGAAAAATAATAGAAAATGAGTTTTTTTGTTTCCGAGTGGCATGGCCATGACTCTCGCGAAGCACAACCGTGCCTCTCGCGGAAGCAAAAGCGTGCCTCCCGAAAGGAAAAAAACATAAAACATCTTTTCTTCGTTTTCGAGAGGCACAGCCGTGACTCTCGCGAAAGCAAAACCATGCTTCTCGTGGAAGCAAAACCATGACTCGCAAAATAAATGCAAAAAAATCGAATTTTTTTTATCGAAAAGCTAAGGAAGACCGGTGGAAAACCAAAATGTCGAAAAAATAGAAAAAAACGTTAAAATAGCCAAAAACACGTGCGAAAAATAAAAAAGATCCGGAGGGAGCGCCCAGAGCATGACACGTGACGAATGGCTGAGAGCGCGCCAAGTGGCGCTGATCATTGCGAGGCTCCCGAAGGAGCGCTCTTTAATTAGTTGCTCTTAGGCAAAAGGCACAAATTTGACCTTGTGCGAAACTGTTTCACAAACTAAACTATTTTTAAAAATATTTCACCCAGCCGATCCCTAATATGCAGCGTGGCAACAAGACATTGCATTCTACTGTGCAACACCTAACACTAAGGCGCCACATCCGTGCAGCGGCTAGCTGTAAGGAGTTGCACAGTATAGTGCAACGTCTTGCTGTTGGGCGCTGCACAAAAGAGACGGCGGTGTGAATTTTTTTCAAAAATAGTTCAGTCTATGAAATACTTTCGCTTTGAGGTCAAATTTGTCAATTTTGCCGAATCACGAGCCTAAAAGCCACATGTGGCTCATCCCCGCTCATGTCACGTGAGTTCCCATGCGTTGCAGTTGGAATCAAAACTTGCCATGTTTATAATATAGTGGAGTGGGTTCAAACACCCAATATTGTAAATTTTGGATACATATTTTTCAAGGGTATTTTTGACATTCATATTTAGTAGGTCCATACCTGTAACCCAAGCTCATCTGTTCATGCATGTGACTTGAATAATGGGCGTCAAAACAACAAGAACTGCAACCACGTTTACATCATAATTTACTAATTTAAAAATCTAGAAAACAATAATTTTCTAAGATTATCTTTAGCAAAGTCGACTAAATGATCACAACGTGGATGTCGCCGCCACCAAGGTGCCCACACCCGGAAACCCTAATTCCATCAGTTTGAGCGATTGGCGGGAACCAAAGGAAACCTGATGCGGAGCATCCTACGGTCATCACCATGTCAAGAGTCCATTCGGCAAGTGACACGTGCGACCTCTACTTCTCATACATAAAGGTGAATCTTCTCCTTTACACGTGTTCACTTGACCCCTTCGAGGATGGTATACTACTTGACACTTCTCCCGTGTGCATGCATAGGTATTGTTGGAGCTTCACGAATGTCGAGGAGGAGTGCAAGCGCCAAGGAACCACTACACCATCCGCGAGGGAAGCGTGGAAGCAAAGACAGAAGAAGAAGGACCTGCCCAGTCCAGAAAGGGAGGTACTACCGCCCAAAGTAAGCGGTACTACCGCTCAGACCCTCCAAGCGGTACTACCGCTCATGTGTCCGGTACTACCGCCCTGCCTGTGCGCAGCCGCGGGCCTTTGGCCTTGTATCCCTCTCCCACTTACCCCTTCGTGGCTTATACTATAAATAGACCACCTCCACCTCCTTTCTAGGGTTAGCAAATATGATAGCTCATTCTTAGGTGAGCTTTGCTCCTACCTCTACTCTTAAGAGAGAGAGACTACCACTCCCATGGAGTTCAAGACCTCCATGTGAGAAGATCCCGCGGGATTCAAGCCCCCCTTCGTGGGAAGATCCTTCTAGGATTCAAGCCCTCATATCCTTCATAGGATTTGGGATGAACTCTACCTTGTATCTTTCTCTTTGTTGTTCATGTACCTTGTGGATCTCGTGTGTTTGATTGTCTAGTGGATGTGTGATTGGACTTGTTCTTGAGTGTTTCCCCTTGTGATTTCTCCCCGTTCTTCCCCGTGTTCATCGTGTTCTTCGAGGGATCCCACTCCAATCATGAAAGATCGGCCTACACCGGGTTAGCCCCATATCATATGGTATCATGAGCCAGGTTTATCGTGTATTTGGAGTCCCTCCCACCATTTTCTAGCCTTCTTTTGTTTGATTTCGTCCTAAAATTCGAAAATCCCCACCAAAAATAGCCCCAATTTTTTTTGTGATTTGTTGGTTTGATGATGTTTTGTTGATTTTGATCCATGGATTTGCTTGGTTTCGAGTCGATCTAGCATCTCCCCAAGTTTCACCTCTTTCCATCCACAAAATCCATCGAATTTTGACCCCGAAATCATCCATTTCCGCCCCAAAATTGCGCAACGATTCGAGCAGTCGAGAAAATCCCGACACGAGTGGTACTACCGCCCTCCAAGCGGTACTACCGCCCCGCGAACGGTACTACCGCTAGGCCCTGTTTCAGCCGAAACAGTCGAAAAATCCCGACACGAGCGGTACTACCGCCCATCCGAGCGGTACTACCACCTAGGCCAGTTTCAGCGTTCCGAGTTTCACCGTTTTGCCCATAACTTCCACATCTGGAGTCCGATTTTCGCGTTATTTAGCTCGTTGAGAAGCTATTGACATCCCCCATCCATCTAGATAGGTTCGAACACCATTTGACTCCATCAACTTTTCCAAAATTTGGAAAGTTTGCCTAGGCCCTCCACCATATCATCCGCATTACCACCACCAATAACCCAAACCTAACCCAATTTTGTTTGAGTTGTCGCTTGTGTCTCCTAAGGTGTTTCGGCTACTTAGGGACGGCAACTTCAACTCCGACACGTGTATAGCCCATCATTCCACTTCCGCATTGCCAAGTGCAAACCACCACCGCTTTTCCGCTACCACCATTTGACATTTTGCCTTTGGAGATTTTGAGTTTGCGGTTTTTCCGTTTCCTAAGGTGTTTCGGCTACTTAGGAACGAGTCTCCATCATCTTGGTTTCTACATCAAGAACACCGCCACTCATCATCGCAAAGGACGGTAACCTCGATGACACCATTGTGCATTACCCTTGCAATTGCATTGATAACCCCTTAGCCCATTTTGCGTTACTTGCCTATCGAGACTAGCCCTTTGAGTATTGCCGGCAATGTTACTTGTGCACATTAGTGATCATACTTCCCATAGCATACATACCATATCATCTTGGTATCATATCTTGTGTCACAAGTTTGTTCCCACATATACACAATTGCTATCTTGGTTTGTGCATTGTGCAAAAATGGCCATATCAAAAAAAAAAAAGAAAAAGAATAAGCTTTTAAGCAAAGAAAATATATCAAAGAGCTTGTAAGCAATAGCCATAGCATCAAAATATATCATATGGTATCATACTTGATCATCTTGGATCATTGTGTGAGAAACACCGGGAACCATACATATATAGCATACTTGGGATAGAAAGTTTATCCATTTTGCATCTTATAGGTTGTGCACAAGTGTCGTATCCGCCTATTGAGCAATCGTGCTAGCGTCTCTCTTGAGTTGTGCAACACGAGTGTTTTCCGTGGATTCCACATTTTGTGCTCATTCCTTGGTTGCACGACCCCATTTATCTATCCGTGTGTGTGTTTCCGTGTGCCAGATATTGCTATTGGTCTACTTGTTTCACTTGCAAATTTGTGAATCTCTTTCAACATTATTGACTCTTGCTAACATTTTGCATCAAATTTTTGTGCCACTATCCTCACCGAGCTCTACCATAATCTTTACTTGATAGGTGTGAGTGAACAAGTCCGGTACCAATTCCACTATTCTTTCATCTCACATTGAGTGAAACGGGATACATCCTCAACTTTGGGAAAAGGTAACTTGGTATTGTTTATCTCATTTCCTACTCACCTTTGCTCGAGTCTTGTGATGGATAGGCAAGGCATTTCACCTCCGGTCTACAACAACAACGACGAGTTTGATGCCACGGAAAACAACTACGATGCCAAGATGCAAGCTAAAATGGAGGAGATCAAAGCCCTCATCAAGTCCTACAAGCGATCTTCCTCATCTTCGAGAAGACGCTCAAGAGCACATCCTTCCGAGCGACCATCTCTGGCAAGATCACATCGGCATCGACACCATCACCAACAAGATCGTGAAGGTCAAGAGCTCAACACCAACAACCGCTCAGCGACTTCACCATCTCCCTTGGCATCTTCACCAAGCGACTTCAAGGCATCTTCGCCTATGGACATACGACATCTTCGCCAACAAGCACCCCAAGACTATGCTCAAGAGAAGCTCCCCAAGCTCAAGTCCGCGACTTCCACGAGCTACTACAACCTCGACATCGACCACACGATTCCTTTCTATGGAACACAAGAACCCGAGGAGTATCTCGAATGGGAGCGCTTGATGGACGACTACCTCAAGCTACATCAAGTTCGCCCCGAAGATCAAGTGAAGTGCGCCACAAGAAACTTCCACGACTACACATTGGCATGGTGGCTTCACACACCTTTGGAGTGCTATGACATGAGTTGGCCCAAGACGAAGAGAGCTTTGCGGCGAGAGTTCGTGCCTCCAACCTACACGGAACAACTTCGACGCCAATTGGAGAACACCATCCAAGGATCCAAGTCCATCAACGCGTACTTCAAGGAGATGAAGATTGCCTTGTGACGAGCCGGCGTGGACGACCCCATTTCGATGAAGTTCCACTTCATGATGGGATTGAACAACGACATCTCCAAGACTAACTTCCTCGAGAACTACAAGTCCATTGAAGACTACTACATTGGTGCTCTCAAGGCGGAACAAGAACTCATGAAGGCCAAGGCGTCTCCACCCCAAGCAAACTTCGCGGCGACCAAGCTCTACGACAAGCATGAGGCTAGTACCACCATGATGTCCAAGCCCGACAAGCTCCAAGACGATGCTCCCAAGTGTGACTTCACCGCCATCCCTCTTTGTGGCATTGATGATACCGAGTCTACCTTGACTCTTTTTCAAGATGGTACGGCGACAAGTACGACTACGGAGACCTTCAAGGACCATGCTTTGGAGGCAAGCGACAAGGTGGCGAGCAAGGATGATGCTTCCATCTTAGGAGGCGAGAGTGATGATGTGCCATCTTCGGCCTTCATCCACGACGGTGATGAGATGATCGAGCATGGGATTTTCCCTTCGGTCATGGAGGAGAGTGATGATGTGCCATCTTCGGCCTTCATCCACAGCGACGACGACGAGATGGTTGAGTATTTCACCTCGACCACGGCGACGTATGATGACTTGAGTGACTTGTGCCACCATATTGAGAGTGAGAGTGCCTTCACCACTAGCCTTATATATGATGTGTTGCCACAAATCCCATGTGAGGAGAGCCACAACCCCCACCACTTGAGTGAGATGAGTGACTCCACCATACGTGAGTTTGAGTGCACCTATTTTGAGGGAGTGAGTGAACCACCACATAGAGAGAGTGAGATAGTTGATAGGTCTCGTCAGGCCATTTGCATTTCTAACAACTTGACCTCTACCTCTATTGTGTCTTCTCATTTGGTGCTAGGTCCCATTTATGATGACGTGTCGATCCTCGACGACTTCGTCCTCCCTTTGGACAAGACGATGGCCATGGTGGAATATGATGCACCCCCCACATGGTTCCATGAAGATGATGATATTGACCACCATTTGGTCTTTCCCACCTCACCTACACCACTTGAGTGGAATGAAAAAGGTAACATAGGTGAAGGTGATGCTCTAGTCCCACTAGTGGACATTTTTGACATTGATTGCTTGCATGATGTTGATCCACCTAGTACCATGCTTCATGCTAGTATGATTTCCCCATATGATGATTTGCCCATTTATGATGAGTATGATGATTCTCATGTGGAGTCTATTAGTAGTGATGCCATGTTACATAGGATTTCTTGTGACAATTGTTTAGGTCACCTCATGTTTGCTAATCCGCTTGACTTGTCATATGCTATGCATGAGATCAATCATATGTCTTATTTGCAATCTCTTCATAGTGACTATGCATATGCCATTAAAATAAACCCAATTTGCACATATGGCATAGATGACAAGCCCATGGTTATTGGCATTTGTTTTTCTTGTGATGATATTGATATGCTCCCTTTGCATCATTTATCTCATATGCCATGCCATGCCCACCTAGCTTCGGATATGAATTGTTTTGGATGTTGTCCATTTTCTCCATATGATATTTTTGCTATTGCTCATGAGGAGGACCCCATAGTTTCCTCGTACATTTTAGGAGATTTTGATCCATCCCATTCATTGCATGATCCCCATACTTGTGTGCACCATATGCTCCCCATGAAGAAACATGCTATTGATGTGCCATATACTTGCATTCTCAATTTGTGTCCCCATCGTGTCATACACAATAACTATTCTTTCATGATGGATGGCATGTTCATATACCATGCATCAAATTTCTTTGAGCAATGCTTATCTTGTGCTAACTCTCATGTGCACATACACATCATGATGGATGATGTGTACATTTACCACGCGCACAATTTCTTTGGTTTGTGTCTCTTTTGTGTAGGTACCCATGAATACTTGTCAACCTCGCAATCCCACGAGTTGACAAAAAGAGCTCTATAGAGCAATGAGGACTTGGGATCCCATGAATTGTCTTTCCCACGTCTCTCTTCACGCAAAGACTTCACGCATTTCTTCTACATGGCCCTCACTTGGTTATGGCTCATTGTCCATTTTGTATCATTTGCACATATTGCCATGTTCACTTTGCATGATATGCTCATTAATATGCCTTTGCCATGCATTTGTGACCCATGCTTTGCTTTACACATGACGATTGACTCTAGTACTTGTATGTGTATTTGCAAGCTTGGTGGAGATATCACTTGTTATTGCCATGTTCTATTCATGACCCATTCCTATGATGATACTTTCATCTTACTTTGTGTCCGTGCTTGCGATATGTCATGTGCATTGTCTATGCCTAGTATTTGCTCACACGACATGATTGCCATGATTAGTCTAGTGTGTTACATCTTCGCTCCACTAGTTTACACGATTTGATTACTATGCTTGCTTATGTTGCATCACCCATGATTCATACTTGCTCATCTCATGCGGTTGATGACAACCATCTATATGCTTTGCACATGATTCATATTGCTACTTGTCATATATCTCCATGTGTTGCATCTCCCATGCTAAATGACTTGCCATGTATAGAGTGCAACAATGCTCTTAATCTTGCTCATGAGATTGCCCCCATAGCATTCTCACATATATTTGGAGATTTTGACATATTCCTTGTGAAGCATGCTTGTCTTCCCTCTTTGCACCATATACCTAGTGCCATGAATATAGCCATTGTTGCATCATATTATTCATGCACTTGTGCTTCTAATGGTTATGTGCAAGAGAAGAGAACCATCATGATGGATGATGTGTTTATCTACCATGCGCATACGTTATTTGTTTTATTTTGTACATGTGTAGGATATTTGGACTTTGTGTCGACTTCCACTTCACGTGAGTTGACCATTAGAGCTCTTGAGAGCGAGCCTCATACATCCTACCACGACTCGCTTCTACACCGTATTTGCTTCCACTTCGGCATTGTGAAGAATGCACAAGGACACGCTTTCAAGGTGACATCCTTCTTGACCTTGGATATTGTGGATCATACTTCATGTGTTGCTTGCACCATTTGCATGCATGGTCGAGATATTGCTTTCACCCATGATTGCCACATTTCCATTCTTCATGACATATGTACCTTGTGTGTTGCATCCAATTCTTGGACTACGTGCTACTATCATATGGTTGGTTGCACCAATATCATTTCTTCACATATGCCATGTCCCTTTGCTTGTCACATGATTCACTTGATTGCCTCACACTTGATGAACAATTGCTCTTTATATTGTGTTGAGTGCCACACTATATTCACTACACCCTATGCACATTATGCTTGGATTGTCTTGCACTTGACCCATGTGTTTAGACATCTCATCTTATTTGGTGTTGTGAATGATTCCTATGCCTACCATCGACCATTTGTCGAGCGCTTTATGCATGCTTGCTATGACCTTGAGGTGGATGCTTATGCTCTTGTCACACATATTTGCATCTCTACCTCACATTTACATGCTTGTCCCCATGATATCTTTGCTTGTGCTCGATTGATATGCTTACATGCCATGTCACAATCCTTTGTCACACCCTATGTTATGCTTGATGACAACACATGTTTGGTGAATCACCTCTTGAATGGTTGGTTTTGCACTAACGCTAAACACATTTGTTTTTCCAAGTGTTTGTTCTGTTTGCTCCTTTTGAAGGAATCACAAGATGGTACGACATTGGAGAGTGCCCATTTCGAGCTTCAAGATGACGAGAACTTGGTGATTGACCACTCCTACATGGTGACGCCATCTATTTCCCATGGTGATTTGGTTTCGATCTGAGGTCAGATCTTTTCCAAGGGGGAGGGGATGATGCGGAGCATCCTACGGTCATCACCATGTCAAGAGTCCATTCGGTAAGTGACACGTGCGACCTCTACTTCTCATACATAAAGGTGAATCTTCTCCTTTACACGTGTTCACTTGACCCCTTCGAGGATGGTATACTACTTGACACTTCTCCCGTGTGCATGCATAGGTATTGTTGGAGCTTCACAGATGTCGAGGAGGAGTGCAAGCACCAAGGAACCACTACACCATCCGCGAAGGAAGCCTGGAAGCGAAGACAGAAGAAGAAGGACCTGCCCAGTCCAGAAAGGGCGGTACTACCGCCCAAAGCAAGCGGTACTACCGCTCAGACCCTCCAAGCGGTACTACCGCTCATGTGTCCGGTACTACCGCCCTGCCTGTGCGCAGCCGCGGGCCTTTGGCCTTGTATCCCTCTCCCACTTACCCCTTCGTGGCTTAGACTATAAATAGACCACCTCCACCTCCTTTCTAGGGTTAGCAAATATGATAGCTCATTCTTAGGTGAGCTTTGCTCCTACATCTACTCTTGAGAGAGAGAGAGAGACTACCACTCCCATGGAGTTCAAGACCTCCATGTGAGAAGATCCCACGGGATTCAAGCCCCCCTTCGTGGGAAGATCCTTCTAGGATTCAAGCCCTCATATCCTTCATAGGATTTGGGATGAACTCTACCTTGTATCTTTCTCTTTGTTGTTCATGTACCTTGTGGATCTTGTGTGTTTGATTGTCTAGTGGATGTGTGATTGGACTTGTTCTTGAGTGTTTCCCCTTGTGATTTCTCCCCATTCTTCCCCGTGTTCATAGTGTTCTTCGAGGGATCCCACTCCAATCGTGAAAGATCGGCCTACACCGGGTTAGCCCCATATCAAAACCTCTTGACCCTCTCTCTCCCCAACTTGGTTTTTATTTTGTTTCTAAGTAAGAAGAATCCTCAACTTGTTGTTGGCTTGTTTCTGTACCAAATGAAATGCCCTGCATTATCTGCCAACATAAATGTTGCAGGCATTCTGTTCCGCAATATGTCTGCAAGAGAACTCTTCTATCGCAACAATGCAAGTATGACACATTGATGGATGGAGTAGTACAATGGAATCTATACTCCTCTCTTGGACAAAACAATAACAAGAAAAATTAGGTGAGAACAAAAATACTAGAGGAACTAAGCTAGTTCAAATTTGTCTTGCAAACAAATGCAATGCAATGCCATAGGGTATCTCTATCTGTCACGACAAACACAATTACATATAGGAAGGATCAAACCAGATCCCGTAGTAGTAGTAGTAGTAGTAGTAGTAGTAGTATTAGTAGTAGTAGTAAATCTGTATATACACAAGGAACACAAATCCTAATCCTATCCAAAAATAAGAAAAGAGATATCGACTTGATCCATTATGTGGCAATGCTAAGTAATGAAATATGTTGATGTAGGGTGGAACCCTAGGGCCGATCTTTCACAATTTGGAGGGAATCCCACGAAGAACACGACGAACACACGAGGGGAAGCACGAGGGGAAACAAGAGGAAACACTCAAATCAATGGGACACGATCACACATGCGCTAGATTCATGAACACAAAGAGGTCACAAAGATCTAAAGACAACAAAGGAAGGATACAAGTAGCTAGTTCATCTCCAAGAGGAGGTCTTGAATCCACTAGGGGATCTTCCCTTTCGGGGTCTTGAATCCACTTGGGATCTTCTCCGCGGAGGCCTCGATCTCCAATGGAGTATGTATCAAGTGGATGAGCAAAGCTCTATCTCTAAAATGAGCTAAACCAATGCTAACCCTAGAAAGAGGAAGGAGGAGTATATATAGTCTAAGTGGGCGAAGAGGTACATGGGCCTCGGCCCAACACGCGGTGCGCGGACAGGCGTTGGTCGTCTGGCAGCTACCAGACGTCCGGTGGCTCATGAGGGTCCAGTTGTCCAGTAGAGTCCAGACTTCTGGCATTCCGGCTTGGATCAGGCAGCGTCGGACATCCAGAGGTGATCGATCAACCGGAGGACTCGTACTTTCATTAATTTCCATTATGTGATGTGGCAACGGTTGTCCGGAGGGGCTCGGTCATCCGGGCGCTGGGAGGCGTCGGTCGTTCGGGCCGCTATAGCGTTCGCGGGCTGGCTCTTCAGGCTGGTGGAGACTCCAGGCGTCGGATGTCCGGTGGTTGTAGGCTTTTGGCAGCTCTTCTTCTTGGTCCTTCTACTTGGTGTCCTTGTTGTCTTGTCCATTGATATAGTTGCTCTGTGGCTTCCATCTAAGTACCTGATCACACATAGGGTCTCCACTTGAGGTAGTAGCCATGGCTCACATGTAGAAAGTGGTAGTTCGGAGAGGAGAGAGTTCACCTTGGATTCGATAGCCCTTGCTTGAGCTCTTGTCATTGGTCCACGTGGTGTCGTGGGAGACGAAGGTAGGTCCATGGGCATGACCATAGGATGCTCGACATCATCCCCGCCCCCCAGGGAAAGATCCGACCTTGGATCGAAAGCCTCATCACCATGGTAGGGAGAGAGATCCTTGACGTTGAAGATGTCGCTCACAAAGTACTTGTCACGTGAGATGTCGATCTTGTAGGCGTTGCTGTTGTAGTGTGCTAGCACCTTGAAGGGTCCATCGGCTCGAGGTAGAAGTTTGGACTTCCGTTCATTGGGGAAGCGGTCCTTGTGAAGGTCTATCCACATGAGATCTCCAATGTTGAATATTATGGATTGCTTGTTGATGTTGATCTTGGTCATGAGGTGTTGTACTTGGTGCTCGATGGTGTGCCTTGTATCTTAATGCACCTTCTTGAGATAGCTCGCTCGTGCGCTCGTGTCCATGTTGATGCGCTCTTGTAGTGGGAGTGGTAGAATGTCCAATGGGGACAATGGGTTGAAACTGTAGACGACCTCGAAGGGGGACTTGCTGGTAGTTGAATGTCTTGCGCGGTTGTAGGCATACTCGGTGATGGGTAAGGACTCTTCCCACTCCTTGATGTTCTTCTTGATCAACACACGTAGGAGAGTAGATAGCATCCAGTTCGTGACCTCCATTTGGTCGTTGGTTTGTGGATGGTATGCCGAGGAGAACATGACCTTGATTCCGAGCTTGGCACATAGCGTCTTCCAAAAGTAGCTCCGGAACTTGACGCCGCGGTCCGACACGATTGTCTTGGGCACTCCATGTAGATGCAGGATTTCCCTACAAAAGAGATTGGCAACATATGAAGCGTCGTCTATCTTGTTGCATGGAATAAAATGTGTCGTCTTAGACAAACGGTCCACAATAACAAACACGAAATCTTTGCCATTTCGAGTTCTAGGAAAACCAAGCACAAAGTCCATACTAATATCTTCCATGGGTGATATGGAATAAGAAGTGGCATATAGAGACCATGGGATTGAGCTTTAGACTTAGCTTTTCGACATGTAGAGCATCGGTTGGTGTAGCGAGAGACATCGCGGAACATCTTGGGCCAAAAGTAGTTCTTGGAGAGTGTAGCGAATGTCTTGTTGCGTCCAAAGTGTCCCATAAGTCCTCCTCCATGAGATTCTTGCAAAAGTAACAAATGAAGAGAAGACTCGGGGATACATAGTTTGTTAGCTCTCATAAGATAATCATCTTTGATGTAATAGCGTTCCCAAGATGTATGAGTCAAACATTTGGCATAAGGAATAGCAAAAGTAGGGTCATGTGCATACAAGTCTTTTATGCACTCAAAGCCAATGACATTCAATTCAACTTGAGTAATAAGCATGCATTTGTGGTAAAGAGCATCCACCACACCATTCTCTTTACCCTTAATGTACTTGATGACATAAGGAAAAGACTGAATAAACTCACTCCATTTGGCATGTCGCTTATTCAGTTTACTTTGACCCTCAAGCGTTTCATGATCGTATGGATGACAAATTCATGAAGGCGGAGATAATGTCCCCACACATGCAAAACTCGTACTAAGGCATATAGCTCTTTAAGATGGGACAATTGAGTTGCGCGCAGGAAAGTTTTTCACTAAAATAAGCAATTGGGCGCTTCTCTTGCATTAACACACCTCCCATACCATTGCCACTAGCATCGCAATGAACTTCAAAAGTTTTGTCAAAATTGGGCAAGGCAAGCAAAGGAGCATGTGTAAGCAAATTCTTAAGCTCATGAAATGCGGTATCTTGGGATGTTCCCCAAACAAATGGTGCATTCTTTTACTCAAAGCATGCAAAGGAGATGCAATAGTGCTAAAGTCCTTAACGAATCAATGGTAGAAACCGACTAAGCCAAGGAAACTTCGCACTTGTTGCAAGTTAGTTGGTTGTGGCCAAGTTTTAATAGCAACAATTTTAGATTCATCTACATGAACACCCTTAGAAGACACAATGAAACCCAAGAAAATGAGCTTATCAACACCAAAAATGCATTTGTACATATTAGCATAAAGTTGCTCTTTTTGAAGAGTTCGCAAAACGGTTCTAAGATGGGTGACATGATCTCCAAGAGATTAACTAAACACAAATATATCGTCAAAGTAGACCACAACAAATACGCCAATGTACGGGCGAAGAACATAATGCATCACACGCATAAAAGTGTCGGGTGCTTCGGATAAACCCATTGGCATGACCAACCATTCATACAAGCCAAACTTGTTTTTGAAAGCGGTTTTCCATTCATCACCTTCTTGATCAGATTTGGTAGTAGCCACTTTTAAGATCAATTTTAGAGAAAATGGTGGCTCCGCTAAACTCATCCAGCATATCATCAAGGCGAGGAATAGGGTGTCGATAGCGAACGGTGATAGCATTGATTGGACGGCAATCGGAACACATGCGAAAAGTACCATCTTTCTTGGGCACAAGAATAACTAGGACGGCACAAGGACTTAAGCTTTCATGTACATGCCCATTTTCAATGAGTTGTTGTACTTGCCTTTGTATTTCTTTTGTTTCTTCGGGGTTGACACGGTAGGTGCCTTGTTCGGTAATGGTGCACCGGGAATGAGGTCGATTCGGTATCCGATGCCTCGTAGTGGAGGTGGACCCAGAGGTAGCTCATCAGGGAATATGTTCTTGAATTCCTGCAATAAAGAAGACAACACTAAAGGTAGATGGTGAGAGGTGTTAGTCCTTGTCGCTTCATCCTTGCACACTAGGACATAGTGCATAACACTTGATGGGTTCTCACACACTTCTCTCATCTCACTTTTGGTAGCAAATAGCACTAAGTTTTTCTTGTCGCTCATCATGGAGGCAGTCAATTTTGGCTTGTGGGGCTCACTCTCTTTTTGGTGGCTCTCTCTCTCTCACTATTCTCTCCATGATGGGTGGTTGCTTGCTTGTCGGTGATCACTTGACTTGGTGACATAGGTCGTAGCACGTACTCCTTTCCCTTCATCTTGAAGCTATAGTGATTGGTTTGCCCATTGTGGATGACACCGCGGTCGAATTACCATGGTCATCCAAGTAGGAGATGGAAAATGGACATAGCAACCACATCACACTCCAAGGTGTCTTTGTATGCTCCAATCTTGAAGGATACTTGAATGGTGTGCTCCACTTGAATGGTGCCAGAGTCGCTAAGCCGTTGGACCTTTTAGGGACGAGGATGCTTCATATTGACCAATTGTAGCTTGGAACATTGTCAGATTATGGGTTCCGCAAACCCTTGAGAGGTTTGAACTCTGGGGTGCGTACGAAGATCTCACTCTCCCCTGTCTACTGACTCACTAATCTCACATCCTAACACATCGAACTCAAAGGAAATGGGACACAGCAGTTTACCTAGGTTCAGGCCACCTTGTGGTGTAAAACCCTACTCCTACTTTGTGGTGGATTTGCCTCGAGGGGCTGAGGAAGAACTAGTACAGTGGAGAACAACCTCGGGAGGCGTGTTCTTGGGCTCAAGTGAGCTGGTGAGGGTGGAATGGATCCGATCCCCCTCTTGGTGGTGGCTAGGTCCTATTTATAGTGGCCTTGGTCCTCTTCCCGAATGGAAGCGGGAAGGGATCCCACAACGGCCAAATTTGAAGGGGGATACCAAGTACATATTATCCTAACTGAAGTGGTCTTCGCGTGCAAAAGCCTCTGGTCGTGACGCTGCGATGGGCTCGGCAATGACCTCTGTCCTGCCATCCTGGCGGTCTTGGTCTTGTTGCACGGGAACGGAAACCTTTGGCTGCTTCCTCGGGACTCCGCGTCTGCTGCTTGCCTCCTTTGCACCAAAGAGGAAACTGGTACACTGGCCCGCTGGCGCCCGCCTGGCCTTGATCGTCATGGCTCACGTCACCCGAACCTCACGAGGTGAGCCTTGCATAGAAATCTCCGCTCCTCAGGAGCCAGCCTGAGGAGGCTGATCCCCTTGGAGGTCTTGGTGTCGTTCGTCTCGCGAGGCTTGGCCCCTCGCGAGGGTCTTGAGTCATTGATGTCGAAACCGGGCCGTACCAGGCCGCCGATGGAGCCACGCCATGGGCCACGGGTAGGCAAGTCTGGGTACCCCTGTATCCAGAACGCTGACAGTAGCCCTCGGGCCCAAGGCGCACTCGGACTTGGCTTCTAGGCGAAGCCAAAGGGCAAGTGCGGAGCACCGCGGACCCTAATCGCCTGCGGCCTTGGGCAACGTGTGGCGATTAATGGGACATGGGCGTCTCCACTTCCCCATGCTGCCTCGGCAACTGCCTGACTTGACGAGTCGATGCTGCATGCAGAGAAGACATCATTGCGCGGGATCATGGAGGCCGGCGGTTGTCCTCCCTCCGGTTATAAATGAGGGGGGGGGGGTGATGACCCACAAGTGTAGGGGATCTATCATAGTCCTTTCGATAAGTAAGAGTGTCGAACCCAACGAGGAGCAGAAGGAAATGATAAGCGGTTTTCAGTAAGGTTTTCTCTGCAAGCACTGAAATTATAGGTAATAGATAGTTTTGTGATAAGATAAATAGTAACGAGTAACAAGTAAATAAAGTAAATAAAGTGCCGCAAGGTGGCCCAATCCTTTATGTAGCAAAGGATAAGCCTAGACAATTTCTTATAATGAGAAAGGAGCTCCCGAGGACACATGGGAATTATCGTCAAGCTAGTTTTCATCACGTTCATATGATTCGCGTTCGGTACTTTGATAATTTGATATGTGGGTGGACTGGTGCTTGGGTACTGCCCTTACTTGGACAAGCATCCCACTTATGATTAACCCCTATTGCAAGCGTCCGCAACTACAAAAGAAGTATTAAGGTAAACCTAACCACAACATTAAACGTATGGATCCAAATCAACCCCTAACGAAGCAACACATAAACTAGGGTTTAAGCTTCTGTCACTCTAGCAACCCATCATCTACTTATTACTTCCCAATGCCTTCCTCTAGGCCCAAACAATGGTGAAGTGTCATGTAGTCGACGTTCACATAACACCACTAGAGGAAAAGACAACATACATCTCATCAAAATATCGAACGAATACCAAATTCACATGACAACTAATAGCAAGACTTCACCCATGTTCTCAGGAACAAACATAACTACTGACAAAGCATATTCATGTTCATAATCAGAGGAGTAATAATATGCATTAACGATCTGAACATATGATCTTCCACCAAGTAAACCAATTAGCATCAACTACAAGGAGTAATCAACACTACTAGCAACCCACATGTACCAATTTGTGGTTTTGATACAAGATTGGATACAAGAGATGAACTAGGGTTTTGAGAGGAGATGGTGCTGGTGAAGATGTTGATGGAGATTGACCCCCTCCCGATGAGAGGATTGTTGGTGATGATTTCCCCCTCCCGGAGGGAAGTGTCCCCGGCAGAACAGCTCCGCCAGAGCCCTAGATTGGTTCCGCTAAGGTTCCGCCTCGTGGCGGCGGAGTTTCGTCCCGTAAGATTGCCCACAATTTTTTCCAGGGTAAAAGCCCTCATATAGCAGAAGATGGACACCAGGGGGCCACCAGGGGGCCAGGAGACAGGGGCGCACCCAGTAGGGGTGGGCGCGCGCCCCACCCTCCTGGACTGGGTGTGGGCCCCCTGATGTATTTCTTCTGCTCAATAATTCTTATTAATTCCAAAAATAGGTTTCGTGGAGTTTCAGGATTTTTGGAGCAGTGTAGAATAGATTTCCAATGTTTGCTCCTTTTCCAGCTAGAATTCCAGCTGCCGGCATTCCCCCTGTTCATGGTAAACCTTGTAAAATAAGAGAGAATAGCCATAAGTATTGAGATATAATGTGTAATGACAGCCCATAATGCAATAAATATTGATATAAAAGCATGATGCAAAATGGACGTATCAACTCCCCCAAGCTTAGACCTCGCTTGTCCTCAAGCGAAAGCCGATATCGAAAAATATGTCCACATGTTTAGAGATATAGGTGTCGATAAAAATAAAATACGGACATGAGGGCATTGTGATCATTCTTATAACAACAACATATATAGATTTTATCATATGATTTCTTATGCTCAAGTAACAATCAATTCACAATGTCAACTATGGTTCAAAAACTTCATTGAGAACTAACAAACTATAATCCCAGTCATTGAAGCAATTGCAATTTATCATAACATCAGAAAGAGTCAACAATAGAGCTTTTCAGCAAGTCCACACACTCAACTATCATGTAGTCTTCTATAATTGCTAACACTCACGCAATACTTGTGGTTATGGAGTTTCAACCGAACACTGAGAAAGATGGGGGCTTATTGTTGCCTCCCAACGTATTCACCTTCAGGTGATGTCAACAATAATAATCCATGCTAACTTACATCCAATTGGATATATATATATATATATATATATCATGATCTTTCAAACACGAGGAGCTTGCCAAAGGATAAAATGAAAAAGGGAAAGGTGAGGATCACCTTGACTCAAGCATAAAGTAAAAACATAAAGTAAAAGATAGGCCCTTCACAGAGGGAAGCAGAGGTTGTCATGTGCTTTTAGGGTTGGATGCACAAAATCTTAATGCAAAAGAATGTCACTTTATATTGCCCCTTGTATGTGGACCTTTATTATGCAGTCCGTCGCTTTTATTACTTCCATGACAAGATCGTACAAAGCTTATTTTCTCTGCACTAATAAGTCATACATATTTAGATAACAATTTTTATTGCCTGCAACATGACAACTTACTTGAAGGATCTTATTCAATCCATAGGTAGGTATGGTGGACTCTCATGGCAAAACTGGGTTTAAGGATATTTAGAAGCACAAGTAGTATCTCTACTTGATGCAAGGAAATTGGCTAGCATGAGGGGGAAAGGCAAGCTCAACATGTTTGGAAGGTCAATGACAATGTACTTTAACTGAGATGTGAGAAAACATACACCATTATGTTGTCTTCCTTGTCCAACGTCAACTCTTTTAGCATGTCATACTTAATGAGTGCTCCCAATCATAAAAGGTGTCCAAGATAATATATTTGTATGTGAGCCTCTCTTCCCTTATCACTTCCTCTTAATTGCAACGATGACCAAGACTACGTTTATCAACTCTCAACAATTTTTATGCCTCATACTTTATATGTGTGAAGTCATCACTAACCATAAGATCAATATGAACTCTTTTATTCTTTCTACTTCCTCAAGATCATAGCAACATAGCAAAGCCCTTGACTCAACACTAATCTTTATTATAGATAGCTCACTGACTCGATTACATAAAGAGATCACAAAGCAAAACTCAAAACTACTTGATATCAAAATTTCAATCTACTAGATCAAGATTCTACTAAAAGGATCGAGCTAAATAAAACGGTAAAGATAGGAGAGTGATGGTGATACGATACCGGGGCACCTCCCCCAAGCTTGGCAGTTGGCAAGGGGAGTGCCCATACCCATGTGATTATGTCCTCGGAGGTGATGAAGGTGGTGATGATGATGGTGGATAATCACACATTGAGCGTAAAAGCTCCTCCAACTTGCGGATAATGCCCTTGAGTCCGGAGATATGATCCTTCAACAGAATATTCTCCTGTGTGAGATACTTGTTCTGTATGCGAGCTAACTCAATCATCTTGAAAGCTTCAATCTCTGTTGGAGTAAAGAGGTTAGGTAAAGGTTGAGGGATGTTCTCTTCTTTCACCGCTGGAGCTTGGACCTCCATGGCCTTCTTGATCCCTTCATCCTTGTGGATCTCTTCCGGTTCTTCTCTTTTCAGCTCTATCTTCAATAGCCAAGCATCCTTGTCTTCGTTGTTGGAGGAGGGCGACGTCATGGTGCTCTTGATCTGCAACAGAAATAGCTCGAAATGAAAATAAAGGATATTTGCATGATACGGTGGTCAAAACCTTCGGGAGTATATATAATGAATTTTTACCGACCAAAATACGTAACGTGCAAGAAAACGGAGTTTGGGAGGCACACGAGGTGCCCACGAGACAGGGGGGCACGCCCAGTAAGGGAGGGCGCGCCCTCCACTCTCGTGGAGGCCTCGTGTCCCTTTCGGACTACTTCTTTCTTCCTAACATTCTTAAATATTCCAGAACTAATAAAAATTGCCATTGGAGTTGTTTTGGAGTCGGTTTACTTACCGTACCACATACGTATTCCTTTTCGGAGTCTGGAACGTTATGGAAAGTGTCCCTTATGTATTCCTCCGGGGTTACGGTTTCAATAATATTAGTTTCAACATTGATAGGATTACCTGAAATATAATGTTTAATTCTTTGACCGTTCACCACCCTCGGACTTGTGCCTTCGAAGTTGTTGATTTTTATGGCACCAGAATGATAGAACTCCTCGATAACACAAGGACCTTCCCATTTAGAGAGAAGTTTTCCTGCAAAAACTCTTAAACAAGAGTTGAATAATGACACATAATCTCCTACGTTAAACTCAAGCTTTTGTATCCTTTTGTCATGCCAGCGTTTGACTTTTTCTTTGAATAGCTTCGCATTCTCATAGGCTTGGGTTCTCCATTCATCAAGTGAGCTAATATCAAACAACCTCTTCTCATCTGCAAGTTTGAAGTCATAGTTGAGCTCTTTAATAGCCCAGTATGCTTTATGTTCAAGTTCAAGAGGTACATGACACGCTTTTCCATAAACCATCTTATAAGGAGACATACCCATAGGATTTTTGTATGCAGTTCTATAGGCCCATAACGCATCATCAAGTTTTTTGGACCAATTCTTTCTAGATCTATTCATAATCTTTTGCAAAATTAATTTGAGCTCTCTATTACTCAACTCTACTTGACCACTAGACTGCGGGTGATAAGGAGATGCGATTCTATGATTGACATCATACTTAGCAAGCATCTTACGGAAAGCACCATGAATAAAATGTGAACCACCATCAGTCATAAGATATCTAGGGACTCCAAACCTCGAAAAAAATAACTTCTTTAAGCATTTTAATAGAAGTTTTTATGATCAGCACTACTAGTTGGAATAGATTCTACCCACTTAGTAACGTAATCAACAACAACTAAAATATGTGTGTAACCATTAGAGGCAGGAAAAGGTCCCATATAATCAAAGCCCCAAACATCAAACGGTTCAATAACAAGAGAGTAATTCATAGGCATTTCTTGACGTCTACTAATGTTACCTATTCTTTGACATTCATCACAAGATAAGACAAACTTACGAGCATCTTTGAAGAGAGTAGGCCAATAAAAACCACATTGTAGTACCTTGTGTGCAGTTCTATCTCCAGTGTGGTGTCCTCCATATGATTCAGAGTGACACTTGCGTAGGGTCTGTTCCTGTTCATGCTCAGGCACACAACGTCTAATAACACCATCTAGTCCTTCTTTATAAAGGTGTGGGTCATCCAAAAAGTAATGTCTTAAATCATAAAAAGAACCTTTTCTTTTGCTGGTATGTGAAATTAGGCGGTATAAATTTAGCAACAATGTAATTAGCATAATCAGCATACCAAGGAGCAGTACAAGAAGTATTAATGACCGCTTATTGTTCATCAGGAAAGCTATCATCAATAGGCAGTGGGTCATCAAGAACATTCTCTAACCTAGACAAGTTGTCTGCAACGGGGTTCTCAGCTCCCCTTCTATCAATAATATGCAAATCAAATTCTTGTAGCAAGAGAACCCATCTAATGAGCCTAGGCTTAGCATCTTTCTTTTCCATAAGGTATTTAATAGCAGCATGATCAGTGTGAATAGTAACTTTGGAATCAACAATATAAGGTCTAAACTTATCACATGCAAACACAACTGCTAAGAATTCTTTTTCAGTAGTAGCATAATTTCTCTAGGCAGTATCAAGAGTCTTACTAGCATACTGGATAACATTCAATTTCTTATCAACTCTTTGCCCTAGAACAGCACCTACAACATAATCACTAGCATCACACATAATTTCAAAGGGTAAATTTCAATCAGGTGGCTGAACAATAGGTGTAGTGATCAAAGCTTTCTTAAGTATTTCAAATGCTTCTACACAATCATCATCAAAGACAAAAGGAATATCTTTTTGCAATAAATTAGTTAGAGGCCTAGAGATTTTAGAAAAGGCCTTAATGAACCTCCTATAAAAATCGGCATGACCAAGGAAACTTCTTATACCTTTTATGTCCTTGGGACATGGCATCTTTTCAATAGCATCAACTTTAGCTTTATCAACTTCAATACCTCTCTCGGAAATCTTGTGCCCCAAGACAATGCCTTCATTAACCATAAAGTGACACTTTTCCCAATTCAGGGCGAGACTAGTGTCTTCGCATCTCTGCAAAACTCAATCAAGGTTGCTCAAACAATCATCAAAAGAGGATCCATAAACAGAGAAGTCATCCATGAATACCTCACAAATCTTTTCACAAAAATCAGAGAATATAGCCATCATGCATCTTTGAAAGGTAGCAGGTGCATTACATAAACCAAAAGGCATACATCTATAAGCAAAAGTACCGAAAGGGCAAGTAAAAGTAGTTTTTGATTGATCCCCCGCTGACACAGGTATTTGAGAGAAACCAGAATAACCATCTGGAAAGCAAAAATGAGTGTGTTTGGATAGTCTTTCTAGCATTTGATAAATAAAAGGTAAAGGGTAATAATCTTTCTTAGTAGCTTTATTTAGTTTACAGAAATCAATTACCATCCTATAACATGTAATAATTCTTTGCAGGATCAATTCATCTTTATCATTAGGAACAACGGTAATACCTCCCTTTTTAGGAACACAATGGACAGGGCTTACCCAATCACTATCAGCAACGGGATAAATTATACCTGCCTCAAAGAGCTTTAGTATCTCCTTTCTTACCACTTCTTTCATCTTGGGATTCAGTCATCGTTGAGGATCTCTAACTGGTTTGGCATCATCCTCCAAATTAATTTTGTGTTGGCATAACATGGGACTAACGCCCTTAAGATCATCCAGAGTATATCCAATAGCAGCTCGGTGCTTCTTCAGAGTTTTCAATAATCTTTCTTCTTCTTGCTCTGAAAGGTTAGCACTAATAATAATAGGATATATTTTCTTTTCATCAAGATATTCATACTTAAGATTATCAGGTAATGGTTTGAGTTCAAACACGGGATCACCCTTGGGTGGAGGGGGACCCCCAAGAATTTCAACGAGAAGGTTATGTTTCAGCACAGGTTCCTGTTTAAGGAGCACTTCATCTATTTCCCTTCTTTCCTTCATAAACATATCATTTTCATGGTCTAGCAAATATTGTTCTAACGGATCAGTAGGAGGCACAACAATGGAAGCAAGACCAATAATCTCATCTTTACTAGGTGGTTCCCTATCACGAAGTTGTCTATGAAACTTAGCAAAATTAAACTCATGAGACATACCATCTAAGCCAATGGTGACAATATCTTTTTCACAATCAATCTTAGCACTAGTTGTATTCAAGAAGGGTCTACCAAAAATAATGGGACAAAAATCATCTTGTGGGGAGCCAAGAACAAGAAAATCAACAGGGTATTTAACCTTCCCACACAAGACTTCAACATCTCTAACAATCCCAATTGGTTTAATGGTATCCCTATTAGCAAGCTTAATAGTAACACCAATGTCTTCTAATTCAACGAGTGCAATGTCATGCATAATTTCTTTATATAAGGTATAAGGTATTGCACTAGCACTAGCACCCATATCACATAAACCATGATAACAATGATCTCCTATTTTAACAGAAATAACAGGCATGCCTACGACAGGTCTATGTATCTTTGTATCTGGTCTAGCAATATTAGCAGTTTCATCACAGAATTAAATAACATGCCCATCTAAATCATCATCCAAGAGATCTTTAACCATAGCAATACTAGGTTCAACATTGATTTGCTCAGGAGGTGTATAAGTCCTAGTATTACTCTTACAAACAACAGTCGGAGTTTTAGCATGATCCTTTATCCTAACAGGAAATGGGGGTTTCTCAACGTAAGTTGTAGGAACAATAGGATCACTATAAGTGATAGTCTTTTTTCCAACTATAATAGGTGCAAATACTTTCACTTCAACAAGAGGATTATATTTAAACCACTTTTCTTTAGGGAGATCAAAGTGAGTAGCAAAAGATTCACAAAAAGAAGCTACTATCTCAGAGTCAAGTCCATACTTAGCGCTAAATCCACGAAAAGCATCGGTATCCATAAAAGATTTAACACAATCGAACTTAGGTGTCATACCTTACTCCTTACTATCGTCGGAACCCCAATCTTCAGAGTTGCGTTTAATTCTTTCCAATAAGTCCCATTTGAAATCAATATTCTTCAGCATATAAGAACCAGCATAGGAAGTATCGAGCAGGTTGCGATCATTAAGAGAAAGCCGATCATAAATTTTTTGAATAATCATTTCCCGGGAGAGCTCATGATTGGGGCATGAATATAACATTGATTTAAGCCTCCCCCAAGCTTGAGCGATGATTTCTCCTTCACGAGGCCAGAAATTATATATGTAATTACGATCATGATGAACAAGATGCATAGGATAGAACTTCTGGTGAAATTCCAACTTCAATCGTTTATAATTCCAAGATCTCGTATCATCACATAGCCTATACCATGTCAATGCATCTCCCTTCAAAGATAAAGGGAAGACCTTCCTTTTAACAACATCACCGGGAATAGCTGCAAGCTTAAATAATCCACAAACTTCATCCACAAAGATAAGGTGTAAATCGGGATGCAATGTTCCATCTCCTGCAAATGGATTAGCTAGCAGTTTCTCTATCATACCCGAAGGAATCTCAAAGTAAATATTTTCAAAAAGTTCAGTAGGTTGAGGAGAAACTCTTTGCTCTTCTGGTCAGGGTGAAGATACCCCGAACAAGCCCCTCAAAGGATTAGTTTCCATAGTGACAAGTAACAGAAAATTTCAGCACACTATATAAATGTTTCCTTACCAAGTTCCACTCACCAAAAGCGCTACACTCCCCGGCAACGGCGCTAGAAAAGAGTCTTGATGACCCACAAGTGTAGGGGATCTATCGTAGTCCTTTCGATAAGTAAGAGTGTCAAACCCAACGAGGAGCAGAAGTAAATGATAAGTGGTTTTCAGTAAGGTTTTCTCTGCAAGCACTGAAATTATAGGTAATAGATAGTTTTGTGATAAGATATATAGTAACGAGTAACAAGTAAAAAAAAGTAAATAAAGTGCAGCAAGGTGTCCCAATCCTTTATGTAGTAAAGGATAAGCCTGGACAATTTCTTATAATGATAAAGGAGCTCCCGAGGACACGTGGGAATTATCGTCAAGCTAGTTTTCATCATGTTCATATGATTGGCGTTCGGTACTTTGATAATTTGGTATGTGGGTGGACCGGTGCTTGGGTACTGCCCTTACTTGGACAAGCATCCCACTTATGATTAACCCCTATTGCAAGCGTCTGCAACTACAAAATAAGTATTAAGGTAAACCTAACCACATCATTAAACGTATGGATCCAAATCAACCCCTAACGAAGCAACACATAAACTAGGGTTTAAACTTCTGTCACTCTAGCAACCCATCATCTACTTATTACTTCCCAATGCCTTCCTCTAGGCCCATATAATGGTGAAGTGTCATGTAGTCAACGTTCACATAACACCACTAGAGGAAAAGACAACATACATCTCATCAAAATATCGAACGAATACCAAATTCACATGACTACTAATAGCAAGACTTCACCCATGTCCTCAGGAACAAACGTAACTACTCACAAAGCATATTCATGTTCATAATCAGAGGAGTAATAATATGCATTTAGGATTTGAACATATGATCTTCCACCAAGTAAACCAATTAGCATCAACTACAAGGAGTAATCAACACTACTAGCAACCCACAAGTACCAATTTGTGGTTTTGATACAAGATTGGATACAAGAGATGAACTAGGGTTTTGAGAGGAGATGGTACTGGTGAAGATGTTGATGGAGATTGACCCCCTCCCGATGAAAGGATCGTTGGTGATGACGTTGGTGATGATTTCCCCCTCCCGGATAGAAGTGTCCCCGGCAGAACAGCTCCGCCGGAGCCCTAAATTGGTTCCGCCAAGGTTCCGCCTCGTGGCGGCAGAGTTTCGTCCCGTAAGCTTGCCCACGATTTTTTCGAGGGTAAAAGCCCTCATGTAGCAGAAGATGGACACCGGGGGGCCACTAGGGGGCCCAGGAGACATGGGGCACGCCCAGTAGGGGTGGGCGCGCCCCCCACCCTCCTGGATAGGGTGTGCCCCCCTGATGTATTTCTTCCGCTCAATAATTCTTATTAATTCCAAAAATAGGTTTCGTGGAGTTTCAGGATTTTTGGAGTAGTGCAGAATAGGTTTCCAATGTTTGCTCCTTTTCCAGCCAGAATTCCAGGTGCCGGCATTCCCCCTCTTCATGGTAAACCTTGTAAAATAAGAGAGAATAGCGATAAGTATTGAGATATAATGTGTAATAACAGGCCATAATGCAATAAATATTGATATAAAAGCATGATGCAAAATGGACGTATTAGAGGGGCAGAGCCCTCCCCGATCATCTCTATCTTTGTCTTGTCGCTACCTGTTCCTTCTCCTTCTCCACCTTGCTGTAGCATCCATGGCGCCGATCAGGAGATTCTCCGCAGCAAAGAAGGGAAAAGCCCCTCAGGAGGAGCCAGAACCACTTCCGCCGAAGAAAAGGTTTTGCCATCCCTGCGACGCTGGCGTGGGGTAGGAGGTGACTCGGCCTTGTAACGAACGACCTCTGCCCGGCTTCCCCCTTCCCTTATACACCCGCCGCAGGACGAAATTGCCCGCCGCCGAAGCTGAGTGGCCAGCAGGGCCATGAACCCATGCCGAGGGTAGCTCGCATGAGTTCGTTGTGTGGGCAGCGATGCGGCCCCGCTCGTGGATCTAGTTCCCGAGGTTCTTCATCGAGGAGATGCCGCCGAGAGGGCTGCTCGAGCTGTGGGTGCAACACGTCGGGGGCTACAGCTTGGCCACCGGGGCTGAGGTCGAGGTGGTGCCTCCCGGCAATATCTTCATGACCCATGGATGGGGCGAGGTTGCTCGCACCTGCCGCGCAGAAGGGGCCCTCGTGATCCGTGACGCCTCTACGTTGTTCTTCAAGGTCTTTGACGAGGAAGGCCGATGACTAGAGTGCTGCCCTGGAGGAAGCAGCCCGCAAGGCGCTGATGACCGAATCAATTGTAGCTCTTTTCGATAAGTAAGAGTGTCAAACCCAACGAGGAGCAGAAGGAAATGACAAGTAGTTTTCAGTAAGGTAGTGTCTGCAAGTGCTGAAACTATAAGTAGCAGTAGTTTGATAGCAAGATAATTTGTAACAAGCAAGTAACAATAGTAACAATAAGTATGCAGTAGGGTAGCCCAATCCTTTTTCAGACAAAGGCCAGGCCAAAACGGTCTCTTATAACAAGCAAAGCGTTCTTGATGCTACACACGAATTTCATCTAGTTACTTTCGTCATGTTGGTTTGATTTGTGTTCGCTACTTTGATAATTTGATATGTGGGTGGACCGGTGCTTATGTGTTGTTCTTACTTGAACAAACCTCCTACTTATGATTAACCCTCCCGCAAGCATCCGCAACTATGAGAAAAATATTAATAATAAATTCTAACCATAGCATTAAACTCTAGGATCCAATCGGTCCCTTACGGAATAGTGCATAAACTGGGGTTTAAGTTTCTATCACTCTCACAACCCACCATCTATTTACTACTCCATAATGCATTCCCTTAGGCACAAATATGGTGAAGTGTCATGTAGTCGACGTTCACATGACACCACTAAAGGAATCACAACATACATACTATCAAAATATCGAACACATATCAAATTCACATTATTACTTGCAACATGATTTCTCCCGTGACCTCAAGAACAAAAGTAACTACTCACAAATAATCAACATGCTCATGATCAGAGGGGTATTAAATAGCATAATGGATCTGAACAAATAATCTTCCACCAAATAAATCATATAGTAATCAACACTATTGAAAGTGCTAGTTATCGACTAGAGGGGGGGTGAATAGGCGATTTTTATGAAAGTCTTCAAAACATGGAAGTTTCGAAGACAAACAATAGGAATGACCTAATTGATATGCAGCGGAAGATAAACTACAACAAGCAAACCATAGTCAAGTATGCAATAATGTGAAAGTACAAAGACTAATAGCAGCTTGGTAGTAAGGATCAGGATGGAAGATAGTATGAAGCCAACAAACGATAGTAGTCAAGCAATGAAGTCCAACAGGTATGACAAATAGGCAATGACTTCACGAAGACAAACTCAAAGTAAAGGGAGGGAGATGATAGAACCAGTCACTTGTTGAAGACACATGATTTGTTGGACCAGTTCCAGTTGCTGTGACAACTGTACGTCTGGTTAGGGAGGCTGAGATTCAACTCAGAAGACCGCGTCTTCACCTTATTCCCCTTGATCTAAGGACACACAGTCCTCGCCCAATCACTCTGGTAAGTCTTCAAGGTAGACTTCCGAACCTTCACAAACTTCGTTCACCGGCGATCCACAATGACTCTTGGATGCTCAGAACGCGACACCTAACCGGCTGGAGGATACACATTCCTCAAGTGTAATAAGTCTTCAGGTCACTCAGACAGAAAGACTTCAGTGATGCCTAACACTCTTTGGCTCTGGGTGTTTGGGCTTTGTCCTCGCAAGGATTTCTCTCTCTCAAAGGCTTCGAGGTGGGTTGCTCTCAAATGACAAAAGCCGTGAACTAACTCTGAGCAGCCACCAATTTATGGTGTAGGGGTGGGCTATTTATAGCTACAAGGCGACCCGACCTGATATGTCCGAAATGACCCTGGGTCACTAAGGAACTAACACGTGTTCCAACAGTCAGATTTCAAACACACACGACAACTTTACTTGGGCTACAAGTAAAGCTGACTCATCCATCTCTGGATAAGATTTTCTCTCATTGTCTTCGCTCGAAGACATAGGATTTGGGTTGAGCATCACTTCAGTCATTCTGACTTTGTTCACTTGGACCCCACTTAACAGTACGGTGGTTCCTATGACTCAACAAAGAAGAAAAGGAAACAATGAAACAACACAGTCTTCGCGCTCCATAGTCTTCACTCAATGTCTTCTCATGTCATAGTCTTCAATATGAATATCTTCACATACCACCATTGACGTCAATGTCTTCATACATTGTTAGGGGTCATCTCCGGTAGGTAAACCGAATCAATGAGGGACACTACCTGCGTTATCCTGCAATTCTCACAAACGCATTAGTCCCTCAACCAACTTTGTCGTCAATACTCCAAAACCAACTAGGGGTGGCACTAGATGCACTTACAATCTCCCCCTTTTTGGTGATTGATGACAAACTGGTTGAAGTTTTCAACGGGAATAAAGTATGTGAAATTGTAAAGGATAGGGTATTGTCTTCATAAGTGGCAAAGGCTCCCCCTGAAGATGTGCATATAAGTAATTTGCTTTTGGAATGCAAATGCACATGGCATGTTGTACTTGTGGAGATCCTCTTCAACTTATGAAGATAATTCATCATGCATGAAATGATATAACTAGGAGAGTGACATGCATAATGAAAAATGGACGTCCGCAGAATGATCTAAGTGCGGAAGTTATCATCGCACATGGAAAAGCAAATAAGTAGCAGACGACCATCGAGTTTAAGTGTTACAACTCAAATAACGAAATGTATCAAAAGCAAGAGTTGTAATCACTAGGCAAAATATAAAGCAACCGCCCATATGAACCCGCTTGAAGACTGTCAAACTCATATGCTTCTCCCCTTTTGTCAGTAATGACCAAAAAGGTTTGAAGACATAGAGCATATACTCATCCTCATGAGGAGTAGGTGAAGCAGCTGGGTTGTCGTTGTTATTTGGCGGCGCAGACGAACTTGGTGCAGTGTCGATACGTGCAGAAGTAGGGGGCGGTGAAGTAGCATCGTATTCATCATCGACCACTTTGGCATTCACAGTTGCCGCGGAGGAAGAATAGTCAGAGTCTTCAAGGATGGAGTTCGACGTAGGACAGCATTCCGTGGAGGAGTGGAGTCAAACTTGAATCTTTCAGTGAAGCCATCATCTTGAAGATCTGCTTCAGCACTGAGCAGTGTCAAACTCTTCCATGATCGCCGACAGGTCTCGTGAGTGACAAAGGTATTCTTGGTGGCAAGATTTCGAATGCGGTTGACGTCCACCAATAGGCTTTGCATCTGTCGCTTGAGCCAGAAGTGATGCTTGTCTTATTTCTGATGCAGTGCCACAAGAAGTTCTCGGTCATTTAGGACGCGAGAGCGCTTCTTAGGCCTTTGGGCAATTGTGCTCTCAGTAGCTTCAGTTTGCGCACGATGAGGCAGACGAGTGTTCCCAGCCATTGGATAGACACGAGTTACTGCTTGGACTCCTTCCATGGGCTGAGTGCAGCTTTGGTGTTCAGCATTTTGAAGACAAAGAGGCTTCTTGGCAGGCTCAGGGTATATGGCTTCAACTGACATATCAACCTCTGGTAGAAAGATGAGATGATTGCGAGCAGAGGGCTGATAGTTGATAGCAGAGTGTAGCTTGATGAGGCACATGACCCATGGAGCATAGAATTTCAGGCCAAAAAGGTTAGATCCAGACGCAGCCGGTTGCCGGATGAAGAATTCTTGTGTATTGAAGCTGATGCCATTGAGGATGTAAAATACCAATGTCTTCATGGCTCCTTCAAGTTTTGCAGTTGATGAATGCCCTTTGATAGGCCATAGAGTCCGCCTGATGATGTGATATATTGTGCGAAGGCAGATACTCAAGGTCATCAACAAAGAACTCCTTTGGGTATTCAGCGTCACGTGGCAGAGGCTTCATCATGCTCAACATCTGGCTCATGTTGGGCTCTGGCTTATGGAAGATGCTCTCTAGTGCATTGCGGTGGAGTTGACAATCATGTTCGAATAGCTCTCCGGGAGTGGGTAGGCCTGTAAGCTCAATGATGTCAAGAGCTTTGGCTTCATGATGAACATTTCCTGTCATCCACTCGAGAACCCATGTCTTTGTATCCCTGTTGTAGCCGCAAATGTGGAGGGTAGCATAGAATTGAAGCAAAAGTTCCTCATTCCAATGTTCTTTGTCTGTCACAAAGCTGAGCAGACCTGCATCATGAAAGCAGTCAAGTGCTTCTTCTAAGCATGGCAGTCCAGCAATGGCTTCAGTGTCGAGGTGCATATGAGGGAAAATGCGCCCTTGATCATACAGAACGCAGGAGTAATAGCTTGGCTGCTGATAGCTCCAGAAACGATCAGATGATATTCTTGGCCTTGAGTAGGGGTTCTTTGCGCTGTCAAAGAAGGTGTTGTGGCTTTTGAAGCCATTTGCATTGAAGGACCCTGTAGAGGTGGCAGTACCTGGGAACCTTGGCAGTCTTGGCTTTGGTTTCTGGACCTGAGGCCTATGCTCAATATGATAATCAAATTGAGGACCAGAGGCATTAGGCAGAGGGACCAGAATGGGCCATTTGACAGTGATTAGCTGGCCATGGTTGTATGCTTGCTCAATTGTATGGGGCCTTGGTGGCGGAACAGGAGCAGTGGCAACAACAGAGGCTTCAGGCTGCACAACAGAAGCTTCAGGAGCAGTTGCAGCATTGGCTTCTGGCATATTGGTTGGTGCAGGCTCCACACTTGCTTCAGCCATGACTACGTCATTGGCCTCATTTGTGTTGGTGGTGGCAGCCTCAAGATTTTCAACCTCCACTTGATGAGCTGGAGGGTCTAGCACTGGCACGTTTACTTCAGAAACAACTTCTTCAGTAATGGGGGGAGTAGGGACACGTTCTTCTTCTTGTTTGTCATCGGCTGATGCAGCCGGATTGTCTTCAACAACTTTGGCTTCAGACACAGAGACATTCACAGTCGGAGTGGCTTCTGGAAACACTTGACGTGCAACAGATTGGTGGTGCACTTCTCCTTCTGGAACGCTCGAAAGAGGGACTTGAGGCCTTGGTCCTTTGCGAAGCCTGTGTAATACGGGCGACGCCTTTGGAGATGGAGTTGGCTGGGCCTCATCCTCTTTTTCTTGCACATGTGGTGTGACTTGTTGTTGTTGGGGTGTACTCGGGGAGTCTTGTTATTGTGGGTGATCAGCCCATGATGCATCCTGAGCAATTGGCGTCAGAGGACGACCAATGCTAATGAGTTCGTTGTTCGTGAGAACAGGCGATGATACCAAGTTGTGTTCGATCTGAGGAAGAACTACATCATCTTCAACATTGTCATGGTGACCAATGCCTTCAGCAGCGATGGGATCAACTGCTGGAATGTCTTCAGCTTCATAAGCCTCTGTGGAAGCAGGCTCATGAACAATCATCCGTCGTTCTTGGTGTTCAGATGCAGGGCAAACCATTGAGATAGGTTCAACAACTAAGGGCTCTGTGGGAGCAGCCCGATTCTTCTTGGTTTTGCGCTTCTTCTTGGAGGGAGCAGCATCGGAGGCTTCTGTATTTTTCCTTTTTATGGCTTCAGCCTCGGCAGCCCTCGTCTTCTTCAGTTCTGAAGCGGTTGACTTGACCTTTGGCTTCGAGCCAGTCATGTTGCTTGGGAAGACTATGCGAGGTTCATCCTGCCTTGAAGGTGCAGATTGGACAGTTGATAGCTTCTTATTCTTTGCAGCCATTTTGGGGTCAATGCCAGGACGACCAAGAGCCTTACGCTTCTCAGCCTCATTTTAGGCTAGCACACACTTGTCAGCCAGACTCTTCATGCGCTCACGAGAGCCTCTAGCTTCTTCGCGCTTCTTGTGAAAGGCTTCTTTGAGCTCGTGCAGCATGATCTTG
The DNA here is from genome assembly GCF_002162155.2 of Triticum dicoccoides. Classification (NCBI taxonomy): domain Eukaryota; kingdom Viridiplantae; phylum Streptophyta; class Magnoliopsida; order Poales; family Poaceae; genus Triticum; species Triticum dicoccoides. The sequence continues at coordinate 347,932,240 of NC_041393.1, read as the reverse complement.
AAGTTTTTGACATCTTGCACGCTGAGCTTGGCCACATGCTTCTTGAACTGAGCTTTCTCATAGTCAATCTTGTGCTTCAGTTCAACGATGCGCTGAGCAAGAGCTAGCTTAGAAGCAATGGCGCCATTGAAGGTGACGCAGAGGCCAATGGGAAGTCGCAGATCATCAAAGCTGAGATTTGGGGTGTCAAACCACTCATCAATGAAGTTATGGATGATTGCCACATCAAAGAGAGGCAAATCATTGAAGATCTCTGCTTCTTCCTTGCTCTTGATCAGTTGCTCAAGAGCATCATCTGCAAGATCTTCATCGCTGGACAGATCAATGTGCTCTTCTCGCAGAATGGCAGCAGGAGTCAATGTCTGATCAGTATTCTTCACGATTTTCTTTTTCTTCTCCGTCTTCTTGGAGATGCGTGATAGATCTTTAGACTGCACACTGTCTTCAGGAGGTGCAGTGACCAGTGGCTTCGCACTTGAAGCTTTTGGAGGAGCAGCTGATCGTGAAGCCTTAGTCTTCTTTAGCTTTTGCGGCTTTAGAGGAGGAGCTAGGGCTTCATCAGTGTCAGCATCATTATCAGAATGATCCACTTTGGCACCTTGGACCAAGATGTAAGTGATGAGGCCATCAAGGTTGGAAAAGGGGCTGATGACATTGGGTTCTGCATCACGTGAGCCGTCAGCACAGGGAGCAGAGGGACCAGGGTTGACGTCTAATCCCAATGACTTCTTGTTTTCCTTGGCCGATGCCTTTGCATGCTGGAAGTTGCGCTTGAAGATATTATTGTCACGACACCAGAGCAATGATGATGGGTCAGCATTTTTAGGCTAAGGTCCACGGACCATACAAGGATAGAAACCCTGTGCAATAGCTTCAGCTCTGTTCTTGGGTGGAAGGCCTCGATAGAGAATATCACCCCAAGGACTTTTGATAGCATTCTTCTCAGCGTATTCCTGGGTCACGAACTTGTATTTGAACCATTGTTCATCCCAATATCGTCGAATCCATTGGATTCGTGTCTTGCGCTGATTATAATCCTCTTCAGGATCTGTCTTGTAAAGGTCTGCGAGGTCATCAGGCAAATCATTTGATGTTCCCCCTCGATGCTGTCTGCCACCCTTCCTTACTGATTTCTCTGCAGCCATGTACTTCAAACTGAACGGCTTTAACATGTTCAAAGGCTTCAAAGGCTTTCGCTTGCTGGACAAACAGGAACTGGCTTCGGGAGAGTTAATGTGTTGCTGTAAGAATTCTGCAAACGAATGCAGACTATGAGAACCAAGGGATTCTCCCACGGACATGTACCTGTGATAGCATTAGAGATGCGAGGGAAGGGGAAGAGGTCATATGCATTCTCAGAAGATTTTGAAGATAAATCAGTTTGAAGACATTGACCTCATGATGCGAAGACATTCACTTATACGTTGAGAGTTGGTTCCAGATTTGTACGAATCCGTGAATAAGTACAAGTGAGGAATCTAACTAGATATGAAGCTTAAGTGAATATACTAGGCAGTATGAGATGCAGACAGAATAGATCTAACATTGTATAGGCAGAAACCAATTTTGGTAAATAGGATGAATCACTAGGGATCAAAAAGATGGTAAAAATAGAGTTGTATTTACCACACGAAGAACTGCTAGATGGTATGAATAGCAGACCGAGCAGTTCAATCCACCGTGCCCTAACTTGGTGACGGAGGACACCTACAACGGCGGCGGAGAGGACGATGTCCGCGACCGGCATGAGGACGGCGTCGGAGAAGTCGCGGCAGCTAAGCGCTTCGTCACCGGCGTCGTCGGGAGCTAGCGGTAGCGCTAGGGTTTTGACGAGGTGGAGAGGTGGAAGAAGGTTTTCGTTACCGCAGGGGACATGTATTTATAAGGAAGTGTGCAGCATAGCACAATTACGCAGGTGCCCCTGGCGGTTCACATCTGAGGGGCACGTGGCAAGCATGCAACATACTTAGAGTTGTCCCACGTTCCCACGCCCACCAGGTTTGTCGGATGGTTGTTCCGGCTTCTCCAGATTTCAAACAATAAGGATGAATCATTTAAAACAGACTTAATGTTTGTCTCTGTGTCTTCTGCTGACAAGGATGCAGAGGAAACATTCGACAGTTTCAATAGAATGCATATGATTTGGACAGATAGAGTTTGAGATAGAAAGCATAGAGAGATTAGGGTCCGATCACATTCACTTAGTTCAAAAGATTCAACAAGGAAGACATAGCTATAAGTGAATGCTGTAGAGGACAGAACACTAGTATATATATCAGAAAGCAATCAAATCAACATAGTGAAGTAAATCATGAAGATAAGTTGAAATTTGAAGACAAACCAAATGCAAAGACATTGCAAAAATAACGCCATGAGTGAAACACTTCAAACCGAGAAATTTGGTGGTGGCGTTACCCACCGTATAGGAAGTATTAGACCCAGACACGGCGCACAATTATCGTGGTGCTCCGAAGTCAAGTTCCATGTTAATGTATTCACACTCAGAATGTAAGTCTTCATTGATTGAAGATATACTTTACTTCGTGTGTTGCACATCTAAGTCATCAACATGCATAAGTGTTAGGATGTGTGCCTGATCACAGGACATTTGAGGATTCCAAGATATTTAGCTCACACCCTAACTTGCAAAACCTTTTCTCATCCAAGGGCTTTGTGAAGATATCTGCCAGTTGCTCTTCAGTGTTGACGTGAATGATGTCAATATCTTTCTTCATGACATGATCTCTGAGAAAGTGATGACGAATTTCAATGTGCTTTGTCTTCGAGTGCTGGACTCGATTGTTGGCAATCTGGATGGCGCTTTCATTGTCGCAGAAGAGAGGTACTTGTTTCAGATTGATGCCATAGTCCTTGAGAGTTTGCTTCATCCATAGAAGTTGAGGGCAGCAAGATCCAGCAGCAATGTATTCAGATTCAACAGTTGAGAGTGATACACAGTTTTGCTTCTTTGAAGACCAACAGACAAGTGATCGTCCTAGAAAGTGGCATGTGCCTGATGTAGACTTGCGATCCACCTTGTCACCAGCATAATCAGCATTCGAGAATCCAACCAGATCAAATTTTGAGCCCTTTGGATACCATAATCCGAGTGTTGGGTGTAAGCCAAATATCGAAGAATTCGCTTCACAGCTAAGTGATGCGATTCCTTTGGTGCCGCTTGGAATCGAGCACACATGCAAACACTAAGCATAATATCTGGCCTAGATGCACATAGGTAAAGTAAGGAACCAATCATGGTGCGGTATACCTTTTGATCGAACTCTTTACCATTATCGTCGGGACCCAGATGGTGTTTGGCTGGCATTGGCGTCGTGTAACCTTTGCAATCTTGCATTCCAAACTTCTTTAGACAATCTTTGAGGTATTTTTCTTGAGATATGAAGATGCCATTCCTTTGCTGACGAATTTGAAGACCAAGGAAGAACTTCAGCTCACCCATCATGGACATCTGATATTGCTCTTGCATCATGTATCCAAACTCATCACTATACTTCTGGTTGGTGCAGCCGAAGATAATGTCATCCACATATATTTGGCACACAAACAGTTCACCATCATATGTCTTCGTGAAGAGTGTGGGATCGAGGGATCCAAGTTTGAAGCCTTTGCTCTTCAGGAAGTCTTTGATCGTATCATACCAAGCGCGAGGAGCTTGTTTGAGGCCATACAATGCTTTGTTTAGCTTGTACATCATATCAGGATGTTTTGGATCTTCAAAGCCAGGTGGTTGAGCAACGTACACTTCTTCAATCTTGCCGTTGAGGAATGCACTCTTCACATCCATTTGATATAGTAAGATGTTGTGGTGGTTAGCATAGTCTAGCAGTATGCGAATAGCTTCAAGCCTAGCCACAGGAGCAAATGTTTCATCGAAGTCAATTCCTTCAACTTGAGTATATCCTTGAGCCACAAGACGTGCTTTGTTTCTGACGACTTGACCATGCTCATCTTGCTTGTTTCGATATATCCATTTTGTGCCAATAATGTTATGCTTGCGAGGGTCAGGACGCTTGACTAGTTCCCAAACATTGTTCATCTTGAACTGTTGAAGTTCTTCTTGCATAGCTTGAATCCATTCAGTTTCCATAAAGGCTTCAACAACTTTCTTGGGTTCTGATATTGACACAAACGAAAAGTGCCCACAGAAATTTGCTAACTGTGTTGCTCTTGAGCGAGTAAGTGGACCAGGTGCATTGATGCTATCAATTTCTTCTCAATTTGTACTTCATTTGCAACACGAGGATGAACTGGACGAAGACCTTGCTCTTGCTAATCATTGTCATCATTGGGAGGATTGTCTTCGGTCTGAGCATTGTCTTCAGGTTGGTTTGGTGCAGAAATGATAAGTTCCTCTTCAGGCTGTGCTTCAGAAGGCATGATTTCACCAGTTCCCATCAGCTTGATAGATTCGCTGGGCAGAGCTTCATCTAGTGTACTTGGCAGGAGCTCCCTTTGTGAACCGTTGGTTTCATCAAATCGCACGTCCACAGTTTCAACGATTTTGTAGAGATAGAGGTTGAAGACTCTGTAAGAGTGCGAGTCCTTTCCATAACCAAGCATGAAGCCTTCGTGAGCTTTAGGTGCAAATTTGACTTGTGATGGGGATCTTTGATCCAGCACCTAGCACCAAATACTCTGAAGTAGCTGACATTTGGCTTCTTGCCAGTAAGGAGCTCATAGGATGTTTTGTTCAGAAGCTTGTGGATGTAAACACGGTTGATGATGTGACATGCTGTATCAATAGCTTCAGGCCAGAACTTTCTTGGTGTCTTGTACTCGTCGAGCATTGTTCGAGCCATCTCAATGAGGGTTCTATTCTTGCGCTCTACAATGCCATTTTGCTGAGGTGTGTATGGAGCAGAAAACTCATGGGTGATTCCCATTGTATCCAGATAAAGATCAAGCCCGGTGTTCTTGAACTCAGTGCCGTTGTCACTTCTGATATGCTTGATCTTGACGCCATAATTGTTCATGGCTCGATTGGCGAAGCGTCTGAAGACATCTTGCACTTCAGTCTTGTAGAGAATTATGTGCACCCATGTATATCTTGAGTAGTCATCAACAATGACGAAGCCATAGAGACAAGCTATTGTTGTGAGGGTAGAGTAGTGAGTAGGGCCAGATAAGTCCATGTGTAACAGCTCGAAGGGTTGAGATGTCGTCATGATTGTCTTCGAGGGGTGCTTTGCCCTAGTCATCTTTCCAGCTTCACAGGCACCACACAAATGATCCTTCTTGAACTTGACACCCTCGATGCCTATGACATGCTTCTTCTTGACGAGTGTGTGTAAGTTCCTCATGCCTGCATGCCCCAGCCTCCGATGCCAGAGCCAGCATTCTGAAGCTTTTGCAAGAAGACATACGGCAAGCTGTGGACCTGCTGAGAAATCTACCATGTATACATCATCTTTCCGATACCCTTCAAAGACTAGAGACTTGTCAGATTCCATTAGTACAAGGCAACAATATTTTCCGAATAGCACAATCATGTTCAAGTCACAAAGCATTGAGACAGACATTAAGTTGAAACTAAGGGATTCAACAAGCATCACTTTATCCATGTGTTGATCCTTTGAGATTGCAACTCTACCTAGACCCAATACCTTGCTTTTACCAGTGTTAGCAAATGTGATGTGACTCTTGTCTGATGGACATAAGGTTGAGTCCATGAGAAGACTTCGATCACCAGTCATATGATTAGTGCATCCGCTGTCCATAATCCATTCTGAAGCATGAGGTGTCATGCCCTATAGTGCAGTTAGGAGGATAGGCTTCACAAAGAGTGTTGTGAAGCATAAGCATTTGACGCACACAAGGATTATCACAGCTTAGATCAAGGTTAGGACTCATAGTATGACTGGTAAGCAATTCAGATGTGAAATACATAGTAAGACCATTTTATCATGCATCCCTTAATGTGTTTTAGGTCCCCAGCAATAGTATCGGACGCCTTTGATTGCAAGCTGGAGACCTTATTCTGCAAAAGAAAGTTAATTCTTCTTCACCACCCACATCTTCAGGGGTGGCTTAGAAGCAATGAGTCTAAGTGCAGCATCTGAGAACTTCGGCTTTGGAGCCCTAGCAAATAGCCTTGTAGGAGATGAATGATACTCATATGAATAAGCAGAAAAGTTCTTAGTTCTATGAACATAGCGGTTTGAAGACACACGCTCATATTCATAAGTTTGAGCATGATTTCCCTGCAAAACATTGGCGTTAGGGTGACTCAGGTGAGTCCTATATCTGTATGAAGCCTTTGGACCATATGACGCCTTAGGTCTGGGGTTTGTCTTCTTCCCTGGTGGTGTCATGATCACATTCACTGGAAGATTCTCAAGACAGCTTTTGGGAACCCAGATCTTCTTCATAGGTGGTCCATTCCTGCAGTTAGTACCAATATACTTGGCAAACACTTCACCATTCTGATTCTTGAACAGCTTATAGTTTGCATCAAGGGATTCATTAATGATAATAGGATTAGCACAGGTAAAGCCAGATAAGGTGGATGGATCCACTGAAGGTCCCTTTGCAGCAACCCATGTGGTTTTGGGATACTGCTCAGGCTTCCAGTAGGAACCATCAACATTCATTTTCCTCTCGAACCCAACACCCTCTTTCCTAGGGTTTCGGTTCAGAATCTGCTTTTTGAGGACATCACAAAGTGTCTGATGTCCTTTCAGACTTTTATACATCCCTGTTTCAAGCAATGTCTTCAACCTATCATTTTCATCAGCAATAGTAGTGGTATCCTCCGTAGAGGGGTTAGTTTCCACATCAGTAGTTGAAGACAATGCAACAGTAGCAGCAGTGGAACATTCAGCAACAGAGGTAGCGTTATCACGCTCAATGCATTTTAGACAAGGTGGTTCAAATCCATCCCGAGCGGAACTGATCTGTTGAGCGCGAAGTGACTCATTCTCCTTTTGAAGATCTTCATGAGCCGCTTTCAATTTCTCAAGCTCTTGCTTCCTTTGAAGATAATCATAGGAGAGCTTTTCATAAGTGGTTGAGAGCGTCTCATGAAGACTTTCAAGTTCTTGGTACTTAGCATGAAGATTTTTTATGTCTTCAATGAAGGACTATGAACGTGTCATTTCCGCATCCAACAGGTCATCGCTTTTGTCTAACAATTTTTGAGTATGTTCCATAGCCTTTTGTTGTTCAGTTGCAATTTTAACAAGTGTTTTGTAGCTGGGTTTGGATTCACAATCAGAGTCATCTTCACTTGACGTTTGAAAGTAAGCATCACGTGATTTTACCTTGGCACCACGTGCCATGAAGCAGTAGGTGGGAGCAGGATCGTCCTTGTCATCAGCCTTAGTGTTGGTGTGGAAGTCATTGTCTTCAGTGTTGAAGATGGACTTGGCAACATAGGTTGTGGCTAGAGCCAGACTTTCAACTCCAGGGTTGGACTCCTCTTCAGATTCCACCTCCGCCTCCTCAGAAGCAGACTCCTCCTATGAATCCATTTCCTTGCCAACAAAAGCACGAGCCTTGTCAGATGAGCTCTTCTTAAGAGATGAAGACATTGATGAGGACTTGGAAGAAGACTTTGAAGATTTCTTCTTCTTCTTGTCATCAGAATCATATTCCTTGCTCTTCTTCTTCTTCTTCTTCTTCTTATCATTGTCCCACTGTGGACACTCAGAGATATAGTCTCCAGGTTTCTTGCACTTGTGACATGTTCTCTTCTTGTTGTCATGAGTGGAAGCTTCATCATTTCTTGAGCTAGATCCTGAAGACTTTCTGAAGCCCTTCTTCTTGGTGAACTTCTGGAACTTCTTCACAAGCATAGCAAGTTCCTTTCCAATGTCTTCAGGATCATCAGAACCACAATCAGATTCTTCTTCAGATGAGGAAACAACTTTTGCCTTCAAAGCACGAGTTCGGCCATAGTTTGGACCATAGATATCTCTTTTCTCAGAAAGCTGGAACTCATGTGTGTTGAGCCTATCAAGTATATCAGACGGATCGAGTGTCTTGAAGTCAGGGCGTTCTTGTATCATGAGGGCAAGGGTGTCAAAGGAGCTATCAAGTGATCTCAGTAGTGTCTTGACGATTTCATGCTTGGTAATCTCAGTGGCGCCGAGAGCCTGAAGCTCATTTGTGATGTCGGTGAGGCGATCAAACGTGAGCTGGCCATTTTCATTGTCGTTTCTCTTGAAGTGGTTGAAGAGGTTGCGAAGAACACTCATCCTTTGATCTCTCTGAGTTGAGACGCCTTCGTTGACCTTGGATAGCCAGTCCCAGACTAGCTTTGATGTTTCTAGAGCAGTCACACAGCCATACTGTCCTTTGGTCAGATGACCACAGATGATGTTCTTTGCAGTAGAGTCCAGTTGAATGAACTTCTTGACATCAATAGGGGTGACACCTTCACCAGTTTTGGGAACGCCAATCTTGACGACATACCAGAGGTCGACATCAATGGCTTCAAGATGCATGCACATCTTATTCTTCTAGTAGGGATATTCAGTTCCATCAAACACAGGGCAAGCAGCGGAGACTTTGATTATCCCTGCAGTCGACATAGCTAAACTCCAGGTGGTTAAACCAAATCACACAGAACAAGGGAGTACCTTGCTCTGATACCAATTGAAAGTGCTAGTTATCGACTAGAGGGGGGGTGAATAGGCGATTTTTATGAAAGTCTTCAAAATGTGGAAGTTTCGAAGACAAACAATAGGAATGACCTAATTGATATGCAGCGGAAGATAAACTACAACAAGCAAACCATAGTCAAGTATGCAATAATGTGAAAGTACAAAGACTAATAGCAGCTTGGTAGTAAGGATCAGGATGGAAGATAGTATGAAGCCAACAAACGATAGTAGTCAAGCAATGAAGTCCAACAGGTACGACAAATAGGCAATGACTTCACGAAGACAAACTCAAAGTAAAGGGAGGGAGAGGATAGAACCAGTCACTTGTTGAAGACACAGGATTTGCTGGACCAGTTCCAGTTGCTGTGACAACTGTACGACTGGTTAGGGAGAATGAGATTCAACTCAGAAGACCGCGTCTTCACCTTATTCCCCTTGAGCTAAGGACACACAGTCCTCACCCAATCACTCTGGTAAGTCTTCAAGATAGACTTCCGAACCTTCATAGACTTCGTTCACCGGCGATCCACAATGACTCTTGGATGCTCAGAACGCGACGCCTAACCGACTGGAGGATACACAGTCCTCAAGTGTAATAAGTCTTCAGGTCACTCAGACAGAAAGACTTCAGTGATGCCTAACACTCTTTGGCTCTGGGTGTTTGGGCTTTGTCCTCGCAAGGATTTCTCTCTCTCAAAGGCTTCGAGGTGGGTTGCTCTCAAACGACAAAAGCCGTGAATTAACTCTGAGCAGCCACCAATTTATGGTGTAGGGGGTGGGCTATTTATAGCCACAAGGCAACCTGACCTGATATGTCCGAAATGACCCTGGGTCACTAAGGAACTGACACGTGTTCCAACAGTCAGATTTCAAACACACACGACAACTTTACTTGGGCTACAAGTAAAGCTGACTCATCCATCTCTGGATAAGATTTGCTCTCATTGTCTTCGCTCGAAGACATAGGATTTGGGTTGAGCATCACTTCAGTCATTCTGACTTTGTTCACTTGGACCCCACTTAATAGTACGGTGGTTCCTATGACTCAACAAAGAAGAAAAGGAAACAACAAAACAACATAGTCTTCGCGCTCCATAGTCTTCACTCAATGTCTTCTCATGTCATAGTCTTCAATATGAATATCTTCACATACCACCATTGATGTCAATGTCTTCATACATTTTTAGGGGTCATCTCCGGTAGGTAAACCAAATCAATGAGGGACACTACCTGCGTTATCCTGCAATTCTCACAAACGCATTAGTCCCTCAACCAACTTTGTCGTCAATACTCCAAAACCAACTAGGGGTGGCACTAGATGCACTTACAACTATTAGTCACCTCCTAGCACCAATCTATAGTTTCGGTAACAAGGTTGAATACAAGAGATGAACTAGGGTTTGAGATGAGATGGTGCTGGTGAAGATGTTGATGGAGATTGCCCTCCCCAAGATGGGAGAGTTGTTGGTGGTGATGATGATGATGGTTTCCCCCTCCGGTAGGGAAGTTCCCCCGGCAGAATCGCTCCACCGGAGGGCAAAAGTGCTCCTGCCCAAGTTCTGCCTCGAGGCGACGACGCTTCATACCGAATGTCTTCCCTTTATTTTTTCTAGGTCAAAATGACTTATATACCAGAAGATGGGCACCAGAGGTGGGCCGAGGAGGGCACAACCCACTAGGGCGCGCCTGGGCTCCCTGGCGCGCCCACGTGGGTTGTGCCCACCTGATGGGCCCCCTCTAGTAGTTATTTGCTCTAATATTCCTTAAATATTCCATCAAAATTCTTCGTGAAGGCTCAGCTTGTTTGGAGTTGTGCAGAATAGGTAGCCTGACATAGCTTTTTCAGGTCCAGATTTCCAGCTGCCAGTATTCTCCCTCTTGGTGTGTACCTTGCAAATTATGAGAGAAAAGGCATTAGAATTACTCCAAAAAGCATTATTATGGATTAAAACATTATAAATAACAGTAAGAAAACATGATGCAAAATGGACGTATCAACTCCCGCAAGCTTAAATCTCGTTTGTCCTCAAGCAAAAACCGAAATCGAAAAACATGTCCACATGCTTTTTGAGAGAGGTGTCGATAAAAACAAAAATACGGACATAGAAGCATCATGTTGATTATTATAACAACAACAAAATTGAACATTGGACTTCTATCATTGAACTTGCATCATATGCTTCCCATGAATAAGTAACAGTCCATCACATAATCGAAGTATAAAGCAAAATCTCTATTAGAAACCAACATATTATGTTCTCAGTCAACTTTGCAACTACAATTCATCATCTTTTCAGGAAGAGTCACGTGTTGGAGCCTTTTAGCAAGTCCACATACTCAACCATCATATAGTCTTCTATGATTGCTAACACTCACCTCGTACCCATGAGCAAAATGTTTCAACCGGACACCTAGAAAGATAGGGGCTTATAGTTTCACCTGCCAACATACTCACCTCAAGGGTGATGTCAACAATAATAACTCATGCTATCTATATTCAACTGGACATATGTGCCTAGATCTTTCCTCACCACATGATGCTTGCCAAAAGAGAAAAAGAAAAAGGAATTGAAGGAAAACTTTGACTCTTTGCATAAAAGTAAATACATAAAAGTAAAAGATAGGCCCTACGCAGAGGGAAGTAGAGGTTGCCATGCGCTTATTTGTTTGCATGCTCAATCCCTTAGTGCAAGAGAACGTCACGTTGTATTGCCCCTTAAGATGACAACCTTTATTATGCAGTCTGTCGCTTTTATTCTTTGTCATCCAAGTTTGTACAACGCTTAATTTTCTCTTACACTAAATGATCTCAGATATTTAGAAGCAATTTTTTTGACCATGAACAGTAGGAAAGACTCCTACTATGTTAATATATTAAATGAGAAGAACACACACTATACAATGAGTATTTACATGGTGGGGGGGGAGATAATACAATCTTGTCAACTTTGTGACAAGAGAAGAGAGAGAAACTTGGGGGTGCTACTACAGGGAGTGTACAAAGTCAAGTACAAAGGGCCTACGCTCCTCTTTTACTGTATATTGAAGAAGCCCAAAGTCCCCTTTGAATCTGTCCAGCCAAGAGTTGAAGGATGGCAGTATTGCTCTAAAGTGTTTGTTATTCCTCTCCTTCCAAATACTCCAGGCTGCCACAATGATTTTTTCCAAGAACATAGGAGTGGGATGAGTTATTTTTTGGGCCTCAATAGCATGCAAACGGCCATGGAAAGGCTCCCATTTAATCCCAAGTTTGTCCCAGCAAAGTTTGCTGAAAGAGCATGTGAAGATCATGTGCTCCACTGTTTCCTCAATGGCCATTCCACACAAGAGGCAATTGTGATCATCCCCTATGTTGTAGTGCCTTCTTTTCAACATGTTCCTTGTATTGAGCCTGTCCTGGAAAAGAAGGCAGAAACCTTCAACTTCATTGTGCATTTGGACTTCCAGATCCAGCAAAAAACTTGGTGGGCTTGGACGTCCTTGAAGACAAATTTATAGTAGTCAGTTGATTTGTAGCTGGCCTTGCCCCATGAGTAGTGCCAAACATGTGAGGCAGCCGTGGAGGGTTGCAGATGAGACACAATAATTTGCATGTCCCGGACCTCCTCCAGCGCTTGGGGGGTCAATGGAAGGTGGAACGCTTCCCCCAGCGACGTGCTCCCCAAGAAATCTCTGACAGAAACATCTTTGTCTAAAGAGTGTGAGAAGGCCCGAGGGTGGGAGTCTTGAATAAGCTGTCCTGCCCATAAATATTTCCAAAACAAAGCTGTAGTGCCACAAACAATATTGACTTTAGAAACCCCCCTAAACGTAGGAGTGAGTTTGAGTATGTCTTTCCACCAGAACGAGCCAACCGGATCACAAGCATGTGGGATTTTCTGGGCATAGTACGAATCCCAAGTTAGTTGCACCCAAGGGATATCCAACTTATTGTAGAATTTATGCAGGAATTTCAAGAGCAGTGCATCATTTTGTATTCGGAGGTTGAGCACACCAAGTCCTCCCTTATTTTTAGGTTTACAAACCATATCCCATGCCGCCAAAGAGTTACATTTGTCACCCTGTTTAGTCTTCTTGATCCAAAGACACCTGCGCCTAATTTTGTCCAGCAGCTCAATGAGTTTTGGTGGAAAGTGCAATGTGCACATTGCATATATGTGGAGCGAGGTGACAGTGGAGTTGAGGAGCGTTAACTTGCCAACATGGGACATGAGCAACAGTGTGGAGGACAAACTTCGTTCAACTGTGCTGACCAGGGGCATGAAGTCATTAATGGTAGGTCGGGACGTGCCCAGAGGCAGACCAAGATAGGTGAAGGGCATGGTACCAATTGAGCACTCAAAGAGAGCAGCCAGCTGTGCAGATAAAGCAGCGTCCAAGTTAATTGGAATGAGTGTTGACTTGTGGAAATTGATCTTAAGACCGATGGACTGAGCATATTTGGTTAGAATGTCTTTGATAATCAATGCTTGACGAGGGCAAGCGGGCATTAGGAGAATCGTGTCATCGGTGTACTGCACAATAGGGTAGTCCATGTTTCCATGAGATGGAAAGGGAAGCTGGATTTTACCTTCCCTATAAGCTTCATTGATTGCAGACTAAAGTAGGTCAGCCGCCAACACGAAAATAAGTGGAGACAGCGGATCACCTTGTCGGACCCCACGCTTGCAATGAAATTGTCTGCCCGGGACACCATTAAGAAGTACCAAAGATCTGCCAGAAGAGAAAATTGAGTTTATCCAAGACAGCCACTTCTCATTAAAGCCCATATGCATCCTAATGTTGATCATGGGGTCATGTTCGATGGTGTCAAAGGCTTTGGCAAAATCAAGTTTAAGCAGAACTATTGGCCGTTTAGAAGCTTGGCATTGGTGGATGTATTGGAAAGTCCAAGCGAGGCAGTCCTGTATAGATCTCCCATGAATGAAACCATATTGGTTGCTGTCGGTGTCAAAACCGGCGGATCTCGGGTAGGGGGTCCCGAACTGTGCGTCTAGGCGGATGGTAACAGGAGACAAGGGACACGATGTTTTTACCCAGGTTCGGGCCCTCTCGATGGAGGTAAAACCCTACTCCTGCTTGATTAATATTGATGATATGGGTAGTACAAGAGTAGATCTACCACGAGATCAAAGAGGCTAAACCCTATAAGCTAGCCTATGGTATGATTGTTGTTCGTCCTACGGACTAAAACCCTCCAGTTTATATAGACATCGGAGAGGGCTAGGGTTACACAGAGTCGGTTACAATGGGAGGAGATCTACATATCCGTATCGCCAAGCTTGCCTTCCACGCCAAGGAAAGTCCAATCCGGACACGGGACGAAGTCTTCAATCTTGTATCTTCATAGTCCAGGAGTCCGGCAAAAGGTTATAGTCCGGTCATCCGGACACCCCCTAATCCGGGACTCCCTCAGTAGCCCCTGAACCAGGCTTCAATGACGACGAGTCCGGCGTGCAGATTGTCTTCGACATTGCAATGCGGGTTCCTCCTCCGAATACTTCATAGAAGATTTTGAACACAAGGATAGTGTCCGGCTCTCCAAAATAAGTTCCACATACCACCGTAGAGAGAATAATATTTGTACAAATCTAATCTGCTGACGTATTCCGTAGCATGACATCATGCCATGGCCAAGCCTTCATTCGAATCGTTTTACTGTCCCTCCTCAGCGCGTTTAGCGAGGCGGTTTCCTTGGCACGTCTTGTCAAAGCAGAGATCGTGTCCCCTTATTCCGGGATTCTCATCAATATGGGTGTGGGTAACCCAATCGTGCCTGTTGGTATGTCTTCTCAAATGAAGGCGAGTCCCAAACGGTCATGGGGAGGGCTCTTGGTATTCAACCTCCTTATAAAGAGACCAAGGCTCGACTCCTTTCTTTCAATCTCAATCAAATCCGCCTCCCACCTTGAGTTCCAACACCCAAAGCTCTAGATTCAGGCGCTTCGGACCTCCGATGATGTCCGGCTCCGACCTTCAAGGCCAATGGATGCCTTCTTCCGTTACGGAAGAGGACGTGCGAAAGCTAAGAGATGCCAGGTATCTAACCGGTGAAATCTCGCATAGGCTGCCTGCTCAGTGGTAGGTTATTCCCACTCCCAAGCCTGGTGAGAGCGTGGTGTTCGCGTCTCACTTCCTTCGGGGGCTAGGTTTCCCGACGGACCCCTTCGTGAGGGGGCTCATGTTTTATTACGGGCTGGAATTTCACGACTTAGCTCCGAAGTCCATCCTCCATATCTCTTCGTTCATTGTCGTGTGCGAGGCCTTCCTCCATATTACTCCTCACTTCGGATTGTGGCTTAAGACCTTCAAAGTAGAGCCGAAGATGATCGAGGGGCAGCACGCAAAGTGCGGAGGTGCTGTTATAAGCAAGAATGCCGACGTTCCATGGCCCGAGGGCTCTTTTCAAGAGGAGTTTAGCTTATGGCAACGAGAGTGGTTTTATATCACAGCTCCCAGGGGCACCAAATGGGTGGCGCCACCTGCCTTTCGCTCGGGTCCCCCACCACAGCTAGTGTCATGGGTTAATAAAGGGCTTAACTGGGGGGCATCCAAGGACGTGCCCTTGTTGTAGGGCCGCGTTCGAGATCTCCTAGAAAGAGATATCAATCTGGCCATAGTGACACAGGTTATGTTGATTCGCCGCATCCTGCCCTGCAAACGCCGCCCCCTCCGCCTGTGGGAGTTTAATCCGGAAGGACCACGAGCCCTCCAACATTTCGTGGGAGCGACGCCCATGGAGATGTACAAATTGTTCTTCGGATCACAAGCAATGTGTCCAGACTCGTCCGAGGATGCAGGTCTGAGCTGCAATCGCCTAGATACTCAAGTAAGTAGCCCTGTACCCGGACACGCTATCCGTATATTTATCATAAAATTGCCCTTAAAAGAGTTGTCCCTTAAACATGAGTGGATAGCGAAAGCAAAGCTAATCAGGTGTCCGGCCCCCCTCCCTGAGACAACGCCGGATCCCGTGTTTACCAGGATGCTGGAGGTTGCGCCTTTGGAAGAAAGCGAAGAGGGGAACAAGGAAGTTACCGCCTCACCGAAGGAGGCTGTCAGGAAAGGAGGAATCGAGAATTCCTCTAACCAGGGGAAGAAGAGGACCGCCTCTGAAGACCCGGAGGCCACGGCCTCAAAGCAGGGGAAGAAATCTTTGTCAAAGGGTCCGACGCCGGGGGGTGCCCCGGTCGCATTGCGCCCCCAAGGGGATCAGCTCTCCACCGAGCCATAAGTAAAGAGGGAGGTTTTAAAATGAGAGACATCCCTATTCTATCTCTGAGGAAGATAACCGAAATTTTACCTTGTAGTTCGGATCTCAGCCCTTCTCAGCGGATCTCATCTTCAGGGGATCTTCGTCCGGAGATGATGGAGAGTGGAACGCTTCCCCCTACCCGCTCGGGCGGGCGTCTATCTCAGAAGAACACTGTGCGCTGATGGATACCTTGATTGGAAGGATTTCATCCGCGGAGAGCGGGTTGTACGAGGCCGCCAGGAGTTTACTGACAGGTTTTGAGGTACGCAAAATGATGTACCTTTTGACAGATCCGCATATAAGATGTGCCCTGTATATATAGTAGCCCCTAAGACTCGGTGCATTGTCAAAAACGACAGCGCGCCGAGGATCATAATCCCAGGTATGATATGTCGCTTTTCCTATGCAGGTGGCGAAGTGTTCGGTGGCTAGCCAGACTGATGAATTTGACGAACTAAAGCGGCAACTTGACGTGGCAGATGCCGACATCGCGCTTGTCAACAAGCGGCTAGACGAGGCACAAGGTATGTAATTTCTCCGAAGACACCTGGTAAGAGGAGCTTGATGCCCGTACCTTACAACATGTGTGCTTGATGCAGATGGTGCCGCTGCCATGGAGAACCTTCGGGCGGAACTTGCCCGAGCCAAGGAGCAAGCCCGAAAAAGCGATGTGGCTGCCTTAAAGGCGGATGAAGAGCTGAAAGCCGAACAGGCTGCTCACTGCCAAAGCAAGAAGGAAATGGCCGAGATGGCCGTAAAGTTGAAGAATGCTGCCGACCGCTGCAAGCTGCTTGAAAAAGAAGATCGGGTGGTACAGAAGGACCTAGAAAAGGTCACTATCGAGGCCAAGGATACTCGCTCTGCGATGAGAGCTATGAAGGAGGAGCTACGTCAGGCCGGAGATATCACGGCTAGAAAGCCCTTTATGATGCGGATGAAGTTCGGGGATCCGAAATACGCTTCGTTGGACCGGCAGTGGAGTACGGCGAACACTTATCTGGACTTGGCGGCGAGTGCCGCAGACACGGCCGAACACTTCTACGATCAGAAGGACCACGAAGTGGACAAGCTTTTTTGGTCATAGTTCCACAATCCAGAGTGCCCACTTCCATTAACCGATCGTTTGGCCGCATGGGCAGATCTGAATAGGTTATCCGGACTCGCCATGAAGTATGTCGTGAGTTGTCTGTGGCCAAAAAGGCCCGAGCCGGAGAGTTATTTTAGCTTGGTGCAACAGTTCCTCGGTGCGGTGCCGCATATTAATGCAATGAAGAGGTCAGCGTGCATAGAGGGTGCACAGATGGCTCTTGCCCGTGTCAAGACATACTGGGCAGAGATGAAGGCCAGTGCTGTTGCATCCCAAGATTCGGACGAAAGCCGAGTACCTGTCGAGCACTATTTTTAGGAAGTTCTGCATGGCGCTCGTTTAATAGAGACGCAGTGCTCGAAGGATGTTATGTTCGAATAACATGTATTATTGTAAAACAATGTTTTGATGGAATATAAAAGCTTTTTATACTTGTGCTTTCAAGAATTAGAATACCTCCTGTGCGGCCGTTAATGTATATGTGTATATAACCTGAAAGATGGCGGTCTTTGGCTTCAACCCCCACACATATAATGCGGGGGTGTTCGCAGAAGGCGCATTTTCACACTTGATCCAACGTCTTGGTTCTATAAAGGAGGTGATAGCGCAGTGAACTAGGCAACCGGACTATAATGCTTTATCACTTTCACTTAGCCATAGGAGTTTGACAGTAGGGCTACTATATAGCCCCTAGGGGCACCGCGCTCACTCGAGCTCGGGGCGCGTGTGTGCCTGGGCGGGAAACGACCCTTCATTAATGCGGAGGAATCCTAAAGATTCCGGTGGGTCATCGAGTGGTTGACCAGTCTCACGCTATATCATGACAGTCAATTTTCAGCTTTCTCTACTGAGGTGCTCGCCTGGCCGAACCGGGGCACAATCGCAGTAGTTCTCCTGGTGCCGCCTTAGCCGATAGAGCGGAACGTAAGGCAGCAAAACACAGGAGCCGGGCAAACCCAACATTTGACCAAAGACATGATTTGGAGCTGATGCATATAAGACCAAACTCACGACACCGAACACTCCCTAAAGTATTCGGTCTTTATGGAAACAGGCTGAACAACGCCCTTGGTAAGAAGCCCCTGGTGTCCAGGTACGCGCAAAATTCTGACGTGGACACATGCCAAGACGCCAGCCTCCTCCTCGGCTATAACAAGAAACCGGGGGATGTGTATCAACAAGAGACAGTGAGAAAGGTTTATGCAGGGTCTTAATCTGAAAAGAATCCTTAGAACGGGTCCCTACTGCACGTCTGCGCCTGCGTCTCCGTTGTGCCATATCCTGGCGGGTGTAGCACGGTGTTCATCTATAAAAGAGAGGAACTTAGTTGAAAAAGATCATGCGGAAATCTATGATATATTAAATAAACAATGTATAATTTAGAAAATGGGTAGAATTGAGCTTTATTGTCTCTTGTTGTACACGCGCAGAGCCCCTTGTATGTTTATGCCGGACTTGGCTAGCCATGTCCGGGGGCTGAACGACCTATTTAGGTGCTTTGATTAGTGAGGCCGGTTTGATGTGTGGCTGTCAAGGCAGCCGCACAGTCTTCCGCGCTCGAGGAACACTCGATATTTCCTTTTGATGAGATGATGCCTCGTGGACCGGGCATTTTAGGCGTAAGGGATGCATAATGCGGTATTGCGTTAAAGCGGGCGAAAGCTTCGCGTCCCAGTAGTGCTTGATAGCTACTTGTAAATGGGGCGATGTGGAAGGTTAGTTTTTCGCGACGGAAGTTGTCGGGGGAGCCGAACATAACTTCCAACAGGAGAGAACCCGTATAATGGGTATCTGGGCCTGGCGTTACCCCTTGAAAGGAAGTGTTGTCATGGCGATTTTTTGTTGGGTTTATCCCCATTTTGCGAATTGTGTCCTAGTATAGCAGGTTTAGATCACTGTCGCCGTCCATTAGGACTTGTGTAAAGTGGAGTCCGTCAATTATCGGATCTAATACCAAGGCAGTCCAGTCTGCGTTCCGGATACCTCTAGAGTAATCCTGATGGTCGAAGGTGATTGGTTGTAATAACCAGTGGCGGGATTCCTCTGGGACAAGACGTATGGCGTGTATCTCTATAGGCGCCACTCTGTTTTTCCCTTTTGTCACGTGAAGTGAGTTTACTATTTTGACTTCTTGTGGGAACTTCTTTTGTTCTCCGGTGCTCTGCTTGTGGGGTTCGTCGTCGTCCTCGCTTGGTATGTCGAGCCCCTTGTGTTCGACGTTGAGTTTGCCATATTGCTTGAAGACCCAACAATCTCTGTGGGTATGGTTTGCAGGCTTCCCGGGAGTATTGTGGATTTGACATATTTTGTCCAAGATTTTGTTTAGGTTAGATAGCTCGTCCCACCACGTTCCCTCAGACGAAAAAGAAAAGAATTATCCTTGAAGGGCAGCTTTTTCTGATTGTGCCGAGAGCTTTTGAATCCGGTGTTGACTGCCGTGCTCTTCGGGCTGTTTCCCTTGGTTCGGCGCTGGCCTTGCTACGTTGCGGTTTCCCGTTTCCATCCCTGACTTTGGATGTACTTGGGTTGCTGGTACTGCTTCTTGCCAACCAGCTATCCTCTCCTGCGCAAAAGCGGGTCATGAGGCTTGTTAGTGCGGCCATTGTTCTTGGCTTTTCTTGCCCGAGGTGTCTGGCGAGCCATTTGTCTCGAACGCTGTGTTTGAAAGCTGCTAAGGCTTCGGCGTCCGGACAGTCGACTATCTGGTTCTTTTTAGTAAGAAATCTGTTCCAGAGTTTCCGGGCTGACTCTCCAGGTTGTTGAGTTATATGACTTAGATCATCTGCATCCGGAGGTCGGACATAGGTCCCTTGAAAATTTGCCCGAAAAGCATCCTCGAGCTCTGCCCAACTTCCGATGGTGTTTTCGGGAAGGCTTTTAAGCCAATGCCGGGCTGGCCCTTTGAGCTTGAGGGGTAAGTATTTTATGGCGTGGAGGTCATCTCCTCTAGCCATGTGTATGTGGAGGATATAGTCCTCAATCCAGACTCCAGGGTCTGTTGTTCCGTCGTATGCCTCTATGTTTACGGGCTTGAATCCCGCTGGAAATTCATGGTCCAGCACCTCATCGGTGAAACATAGGGGGTGTGCGGCACCCCTGTATTTGGGTGTGCCGTGATGTTTGGATACTTGTTGCATTGCATTGCTTACTAGAGCTTGCTTTCTTGGCCCGTAGATAGATCTGGCTGGGCCGTCTTTTTGATGCGAATCCTTGCATGGATCGCGTGCCGGCTTGAGTGCGGTGCCCCTTGCCGCTCTATGTTGGCCATGGGGTTGTTTATCCGACCGGGTGTCTTTCTTATTTTTTCATTGCGGGGGCTCTAAGGCCTCCTCATCAAATTCCGGTAGTAATTTTTGCTTCGAATAGCTCTTTGTGTGGCGATTCTCGCCGTATTTGTCTGCGGTGTTGAGTACTTTGCCCCATCTAATTCTGAGTGCATCTTCCGCTGTTTTGAGCTTCCGGTTCTGCTTTTTCAGGCTACACGTAGTGGCGACAAGCCTTTTGTGGAGGTTCTTCTGCTCCAGCAACTTGTCCGGCGTGAGGTCGTCCATACTATTATCTTCGCCGGGGACGGGTTGTTCGGTTTGTTTGCGCAAGTTGCCCTGTTCGGATGGTTGCTCGATGGCAGGTTCGTCGTCCGCCGGTTCGCCCTGCTCTGTGGCTGGCTCTCTGTCGAGGTGGAGTTTAGCGCGGCGCTTACACCGCCGCTTTGATTGCTTTTCGAGGGAACGATCCCTCGTTGCGCCCCTTTGTTCCTCGTCGTCGTTTCTTTTAGGTGTGTCCACCATGTATACATCGTGAGATGAGGTGGTTGTCCAGTGCCCTAAAGGCGCTGATTCCTGTTCGTCTCCGGCATCGTCGTCCATATCATCCATGTCTTCGGAGTCGAAGTCGAGCATGTCGGTTAAATCATCAATAGTGGCTACGAAGTGGGTGGTGGGTGGGCTTTGAATTTCTTCGTCATCTGCATCCCATCCTCGCTGACCATAGTCCGGCCAGGGCTCTCCTGATAAAAAGAGAGACTTTAGTGAATTCAGAATGTCGCCGAAGGGCGAGTGCTGAAAGATGTCCGCAGCGGCAAACTCCATGATCGGCGCACAATCGGGTTCGATCGGCAGGGACGCGGAAGGTTCGGAATCTGGAGAGGAGTCCGGCACCTTGGAGTCACGAGCTTCGCAAAGGACAAGGCTGGTGTTCGGCTCGATCTCCGTATAGATTGCAGCCCCCGAGGCGGTGTCCAGCCACCCGTCCTCGATTGGCGCAGTCGGCTCCGAGCTGAGGGTCGGAGCGGACACTGGGGCGGCCTCCTGGGCACTGTTCGGCGGTAGAGCTAGATCATGCCCATCGTGACAGTGCGGCGCGCTCGGCTGTGGCTCGAACCCATCGAAGATCAAGTCTCCGCGGACGTCAACCATGTAGTTCAAACTTCCAAACCTGACCTGATGGTCAAGGGCATAGCTTTTGATCTGCTCCAGATGGCTAAGCGAATTGGCCCGCAGTGCAAAGCCGCCGAATATGAAGATCTATCCGGGGCGAAAAGACTCGCCCTGGACCGCATCGTTGTTGATGATCGGAGGAGCCATCGAGCCTAAAGATGATGACACAGAGGAACTCTCAATGAAAGCACCAATGTCGGTGTCAAAACCGACGTATCTCGGGTAGGGGGTCCCGAACTGTGCGTCTAGGCGGATGGTAACAGGAGACAGGGGACACAATGTTTTTACCCAGGTTCGGGCCCTCTCGATGGAGGTAAAACCCTACTCCTGCTTGATTAATATTGATGATATGGGTAGTACAAGAGTAGATCTACCACGAGATCAGAGAGGCTAAACCCTAGAAGCTAGCCTATGGTATGATTGTTGTTCGTCCTACGAACTAAAACCCTCCGGTTTATATAGACACTGGAGAGGGCTAGGGTTACACAGAGTCGGTTAAATGGGAGGATATCTACATATCCGTATCACCAAGCTTGCCTTCCACGCCAAGGAAAGTCCCATCCGGACACGGGACGAAGTCTTCAATCTTGTATCTTCATAGTCCAGGAGTCCGGCCAAAGGTTATAGTCCGGTCATCCGGACACCCCCTAATCCGGACTCCCTCAGTTGCGGTGAATAATTTGCAGAATAACCTTTTGCAGACGGTTGGCCAGGAGCTTAGTAATGAGTTTAAGGCAGTAGTTGAGTAGTGTGATTGGCCTGTAATCATTAACTGTGGAGGGAGACCCATTCTTTGGGATCAGAGTGATTAAACCATCATTAATGCTCTGCAGATTAAGTGTTCCTGCAAGAAATTGATCGCACAAGGAGTAAAAATCATCCCTGATGATTGGCCAACAAGCTTTGAGAAAAAGGCCACTAAAACCGTCCGGACCAGGAGCCCTATCACTCGGCATTTCTTTAATGACCCCATCAATTTCTTCACGCGTGAAAGGGAGCGTGAGATGATCCAAGTTTGCATGAGGCCGTATCAGAGAAGGTAGATCAAAGTGCATATGGGTGGGGCTAGAGGTACCTAGTCTTTCCGAATATGCATGGAAAAGTAGTGCCTCTCTGCCATTATGATCTTCCACTACAAGCCCATCAGGAGTTTGGAGATTTGCAATGTTATTTTGCGATATCTTTCGGTGGCCACTACTAGAAAGAACTTTGTGTTTTGGTCGCCAAATTGAACCCATCGGATGGTGCAACGTTTCTTCCAGTACTGCCTCTGATAGTCCAATAACTGAAGGAGATGATTTTTGATGATCTTGCAGAAGTTGCTCTCAGGTAGTGTGAGGGCCCGTTGATTTTCCAACTCATCTAGGTCAGCTAGTGTTTTATTCGTGTTTTCAATAGCCACAGATAACCGAGAAATTCTTTTACTCCAAACCTTGAGCTCTTGTCGAAGATTCTTACACTTTCGACATAGGACCATAGCCGCATTGGACAGAGCAGTAGGTTTATCCCAAACCCTGTTGACCACATCCATAAATCTAGGGTGCAACAGCCAATAGGATTCAAACCTGAAGAGCTTGGCTCGAGGAATTTTTGTCTCAATGTTTACCACACAGGGTGTGTGATCCGAGGTGGGTTTACAAAGAGGTTTTACCATTGTGTTGGGGTAAACACTAGTCTAATGTGACCCCCGGATAATTAAGCTACAGTGATTCCCCGCTAATGATGCCACGTCACCACGGTTACTGTGATAAACTCTCGATAGTTCAGAACCGAAACAAATTCAAAATTTAAATAAAAGAAAACAATAAAAGTTTTCAAAAATTAAAACAAAAATGTTCGGTGGTTGCCAAATATTACAAAGATAATTATGGTGTAAGGTTCACAATTTAATAAAATGCCTAAGTGTTTATAAATAAATAAAAACAGAAAAGAAAATAAATAAAAAGAAAACAGAAAACAATACAAAAAAAGGAAGGAAACCCCACTGGCCCAACTGGGCCAAGCCCACCTGGCCCAGTCGGCCAGCCCCCCTGGCCCGGCCCACCCCTCACTCCCTTATCCCCCCCTCCCCCGGTCGGCAAACCCTAGCCGCACCCATTCGCCCCCCCGATCCCCTCCTCCTCCCTCCCCGCGCCGATCTGGATCGGCTCCGCCCGATCCCGTCGCCCCCCGACGCCGGCGACCGATCCGCCGCCCCGACCTCACCT
>NC_041393.1:347903813-347907339 GCF_002162155.2 Triticum dicoccoides | reverse complement strand
ACCCCTTCGCCTCCGCCGCTCGCCGGCGCCATTTCCGGCCGAGTCCGGCCGTGGCCTTGCCACCAATGGACGCGGCGTCCTCTCCCCATTCGAACGCACCCACCCGCGGCCCCTTTTGGCCGCCGGGCGACGATTCCGGCGAAGTCCGGCGCCCCCTCCGCCGCGGACGCCCACCGGAGCCCCCAATGCCGGCTGCCGACGTGGCAGACACGGGGCCACCCCCTGGGTCACTGAACCGTGGGCTCTAGGGGCCCGGCCGGTCTGTTGACTCGGTCAGCCAGGCTGACTGGACCGGCCCCTGCCTATGACATGGGGGCCCCACCCCCAGAACGTTTAAAAAAAAAGAAAAAGGAAAAAGGAATTTAGATAAATATAATTAATAAAAATAATAATGAATAAAATTAATTAAATAATTAATTAGTTAAGTAAATAATTAATTTAATTAATCCTGATTAATTAAACCTAATGACTAATTAACCTAATTAACTACTATTAATTAAACTTAACTAAGATAATTAGTTAACAGTCACTAACGAACGGGACCCACCTGTCAGGTTGACCAAGTCAACCCTGTTGACTGCTGACGTCAGCATGACATCATGCTGACGTCATAAATTCATTTTTCGAATTAATTAATTAATTAATTAAATTCCAGAAATTAATAAAATCTTTAGAAAATCATATCTTTTAATCCGTAACTCGGATTAAAATATTTTCAACATGAAAGTTGCTCAGAACGACGAGACGATTCCGGATACGCAGCCCGTTCGTCCACCACACACCCCTAACATATCAAACACGCAACTTTCCCCCTCCGGTTCATCTGTCCGAAAACACGAAACACCGGGAACACTTTCCCGGATGCTTTCCCCCTTCGTCGGTATCACCTACTACCGCGTTAGAACACGTCTAGCTCTGCTTGTTGTCCTGTTATGCACTTGATTGCTATGTATTTACTGTTTCTCCCCCCTCTTCTCTCCGGTAGACCCCGTGACGATGCTGATGCCCCTGTGGTCGACTACATCACCGACGACCCCTCTCTCTCTTGCCAGAGCAACCAGGCAAGCCCCCCCCTTGATCACCAGATATCGCCTATTCTACTCTATACTGCTTGCATTAGAGTAGTGTAGCATGTTACTGCTTTCCGTTGATCCTATTCTGATGCATAGCCTGATATTGTTGCTACACCTGTTGATACCTTACCTGCAATCCTAAATGCTTAGTATAGGATGCTAGTTTATCATCTTTGGCCCTACATTCTTGTCAGTCTGCCTTGCTATACTATCGGGCCGTGATCACCTGGGAGGTGATCACGGGTATATACTATACATACATACATACTATACAGATGGTGACTAAAGTCGGGTCAGCTCGAAGAGTACCCGCGAGTGATTCACGGATTGGGGGCTGAAAGGACCTTTGTCCCGACGGCCCTCTGTGTGGATCTTTATGGCGGAGCGACAGGGCAGGTTGAGACCGCCTAGGAGAGAGGTGGGCCTGGCCCTGTTCGGCGTTCGCGGACACTTAACACGCTTAACGAGATCTTGGTATTTGATCTGAGTCTAGCTACGAGCCTATACGCACTAACCATCTACGTGGGAGTAGTTATGGGTATCCCGACATCGTGGTATCAGCCGAAGCACTTCAGACGTCAGCGACGGAGCGGCGCGCGCCGGATTGGAACGTAAGCCTGCTCTTGTATTAAGGGGGCTAGTTCTGCTTTCGGCCGCGTACGCAACGTGCAGGTGTGCTATGGGCGATGGGCCCAGACCCCTGTGCGCTTAGGTTTAGACCAGCGTGCTGGCCTCTCTGTTGAGCCTAGGTGGGGCTGCGACGTGTTGATCTTCTGAGGCCGGGCATGACCCAGGAAAGTGTGTCCGGCCAAATGGGATCGAGCGTGTTGGGCTATGTGGTGCACCCCTGCAGGGAAGTTAATCTATTCGAATAGCCGTGATCTTCGGTAACAGGACGACTTGGAGTTGTACCTTGACCTTATGACAACTAGAACCGGATACTTAATAAAACACACCCTTCCCAGTGCCAGATACAACCGGTGGTCGCTCTACCTTAGGGATATGAGGAGGGGATCGCCGGGTAGGATTATGCTATGAGATGTTACTTGGAGATGCTACTTGGAGGACGTCGACCTACCCTCTTCTGCCTGTTGCAAGACGAAGGTGACCAGAAGCGTAGTCTTCGATAAGACTAGCTATCCCCCTCTTATTCTGGCATTCTGCAGTTCAGTCCACTGATATGGCCTCCTTACACATATACCCATGCATATGTAGTGTAGTTCCTTGCTTGCGAGTACTTTGGATGAGTACTCACGGTTGCTTTCTCCCCCCCTTCTCCCCTTTCCTTTCTTTCTGGTTGTCGCAACCAGATGCTGGAGTCCAGGAGCCAGACGCCACCGTCGACGACGACCCCTACTACACTGGAGGTGCCTACTACTACGTGCTGCCCGCTGACGACGACCTGGAGTAACTTAGGAGGATCCCAGGCAGGAGGCCTGCGCCTCTTTCGATCTGTATCCCAGTTTGTGCTAGCCTTCTTAAGGCAAACTTGTTTAACTTATGTCTGTACTCAGATATTGTTGCTTCCGCTGACTCGTCTATGATCGAGCACTTGTATTCGAGCCCTCGAGGCCCCTGGCTTGTATTATGATGCTTGTATGACTTATTTTATTTGTAGAGTTGTGTTGTGATATCTTCCCGTGAGTCCCTGATCTTGATCGAACACATTTGCGTGCATGATTAGTGTACGATTGAAATGGGGGCGTCACAAGTTGGTATCAGAGCCGACTGCCTGTAGGAATCCCCCTTCCCCACTCCTTGGCCGAAGTCAAGTCTAGACATTGCAAAAACTTTTACTAACTTGGCTGTGTGCCTTACGGGCGCACGTCGCCATCGGGTGGTACTAGGATCTTTTATTCCTCGACCTATACTCTGGGACTCTGAACTCTCTTCTATTCGGGTTAAAATAAAGTTTACTAAATCTAACTTTAGGATCTCGTTATCACTTTCACCCGGAGAGCCCCTTATTACTAATGATCGTCTACTGCACCAGAAGACCCTGAAGATACTCGCCGTTGTTAACCCGAGAACTTATGTTCATCGCATTTGCAATTCCCCTTCCACCGTCAACCCTTATGGATAACTACTTGCAGTTGTTATTCTTACATTCATCCCCAGTTGGTCTTGTTATTACCAGATACCTCGAAACACTCGTCGTTGTCTCGATAATCCTTTGAGCTTATCGCCTTGCTGTTCCTTGTCACCTGAATACCCCTATGGATAATTCTCGCACTTATCGAGTATCCGCTCATCCCCCAGTTGTTCATGTGTTTCACAATGGTCTTCGAAATACTATTTGATCCTCCAAAAATCCTTAATAGCTTATTGCTCTGCAATACTTGTCTGCTTGCATTATGGATGCTTTCCATATGTCTGGCAATATTCGTTAGTATCCTTAGGCATCGTCATTTTGATCCTATTGATTCAGCATGTGTGCGAATGCACACAATCAT
>NC_041393.1:347870073-347899290 GCF_002162155.2 Triticum dicoccoides | reverse complement strand
GTCGCCGGCGCCCCCCCGGTGACCAAATGGTCACGGGGCCGAGCCCGTGGTGCTCAGCGCGCCGCGCGACCCCCCCTCGGCCCCCGTAGCGCGCTGTCGACGAAGACCCGAACCACCCCGCCGCCTCCGCCGCTCGCCGGCGCCGTTTCCGGCCGAGTCCGGCCGTGGCCTTGCCACCAATGGACGCGGCGTCCTCTCCCCATTCGAACGCACCCACCCGCGGCCCCTTTTGGCCGCCGGGCGACGATTCCGGCGAAGTCCGGCGCCCCCTCCGCCGCGGACGCCCACCGGAGCCCCCAATGCCGGCTGCCGACGTGGCCGACACGGGGCCACCCCCTGGGTCACTGAACCGTGGGCCCTAGGGGCCCGACCGGTCTGTTGACTCGGTCAGCCAGGCTGACTGGACCGGCCCCTGCCTATGACATGGGGGCCCCACCCCCAGAACGTTTAAAAAAAAAGAAAAAGGAAAAAGGAATTTAGATAAATATAATTAATAAAAATAATAATGAATAAAATTAATTAAATAATTAATTAGTTAAGTAAATAATTAATTTAATTAATCCTGATTAATTAAACCTAATGACTAATTAACCTAATTAACTACTATTAATTAAACTTAACTAAGATAATTAGTTAACAGTCACTAACGAACGGGACCCACCTGTCAGGTTGACCAAGTCAACCCTGTTGACTGCTGACGTCAGCATGACATCATGGTGACGTCATAAATTCATTTTTCGAATTAATTAATTAATTAATTAAATTCCAGAAATTAATAAAATCTTTAGAAAATCATATCTTTTAATCCGTAACTCGGATTAAAATATTTTCAACATGAAAGTTGCTCAGAACGACGAGACGATTCCGGATACGCAGCCCGTTCGTCCACCACACACCCCTAACATATCAAACACGCAACTTTCCCCCTCCGGTTCATCTGTCCGAAAACACGAAACACCGGGAACACTTTCCCGGATGCTTTCCCCCTTCGTCGGTATCACCTACTACCGCGTTAGAACACGTCTAGCTCTGCTTGTTGTCCTGTTATGCACTTGATTGCTATGTATTTACTGTTTCTCCCCCCTCTTCTCTCCGGTAGACCCCGTGACGATGCTGATGCCCCTGTGGTCGACTACATCACCGACGACCCCTCTCTCTCTTGCCAGAGCAACCAGGCAAGCCCCCCCCCTTGATCACCAGATATCGCCTATTCTACTCTATACTGCTTGCATTAGAGTAGTGTAGCATGTTACTGCTTTCCGTTGATCCTATTCTGATGCATAGCCTGATATTGTTGCTACACCTGTTGATACCTTACCAGCAATCCTAAATGCTTAGTATAGGATGCTAGTTTATCATCTTTGGCCCTACATTCTTGTCAGTCTCCCTTGCTATACTATCGGGCCGTGATCACCTGGGAGGTGATCACGGGTATATACTATACATACATACATACTATACAGATGGTGACTAAAGTCGGGTCAGCTCGAAGAGTACCCGCGAGTGATTCACGGATTGGGGGCTGAAAGGACCTTTGTCCCGATGGCCCTCTGTGTGGATCTTTATGGCGGAGCGACAGGGCAGGTTGAGACCGCCTAGGAGAGAGGTGGGCCTGGCCCTGTTCGGCGTTCGCGGACACTTAACACGCTTAACGAGATCTTGGTATTTGATCTGAGTCTGGCTACGAGCCTATACGCACTAACCATCTACGTGGGAGTAGTTATGGGTATCCCGACGTCGTGGTATCAGCCGAAGCACTTCAGACGTCAGCGACGGAGCGGCGCGCGCCGGATTGGAACGTAAGCCTGCTCTTGTATTAAGGGGGCTAGTTCTGCTTTCGGCCGCGTACGCAACGTGCAGGTGTGCTATGGGCGATGGGCCCAGACCCCTGTGCGCTTAGGTTTAGACCGGCGTGCTGGCCTCTCTGTTGAGCCTAGGTGGGGCTGCGACGTGTTGATCTTCCGAGGCCGGGCATGACCCAGGAAAGTGTGTCCGGCCAAATGGGATCGAGCGTGTTGGGCTATGTGGTGCACCCCTGCAGGGAAGTTAATCTATTCGAATAGCCGTGATCTTCGGTAACAGGACGACTTGGAGTTGTACCTTGACCTTATGACAACTAGAACCGGATACTTAATAAAACACACCCTTCCCAGTGCCAGATACAACCGGTGGTCACTCTACCTTAGGGATATGAGGAGGGGATCGCCGGGTAGGATTATGCTATGAGATGTTACTTGGAGATGCTACTTGGAGGACGTCGACCTACCCTCTTCTGCCTGTTGCAAGACGAAGGTGACCAGAAGCGTAGTCTTCGATAAGACTATCTATCCCCCTCTTATTCTGGCATTCTGCAGTTCAGTCCACTGATATGGCCTCCTTACACATATACCCATGCATATGTAGTGTAGTTCCTTGCTTGCGAGTACTTTGGATGAGTACTCACGGTTGCTTTCTCCCCCCTTTCTCCCCTTTCCTTTCTTTCTGGTTGTCGCAACCAGATGCTGGAGTCCAGGAGCCAGACGCCACCGTCGACGACGACCCCTACTACACTGGAGGTGCCTACTACTACGTGCTGCCCGCTGGCGACGACCTGGAGTAACTTAGGAGGATCCCAGGCAGGAGGCCTGCGCCTCTTTCGATCTGTATCCCAGTTTGTGCTAGCCTTCTTAAGGCAAACTTGTTTAACTTATGTCTGTACTCAGATATTGTTGCTTCCGCTGACTCGTCTATGATCGAGCACTTGTATTCGAGCCCTCGAGGCCCCTGGCTTGTATTATGATGCTTGTATGACTTATTTTATTTGTAGAGTTGTGTTGTGATATCTTCCCGTGAGTCCCTGATCTTGATCGAACACATTTGCGTGCATGATTAGTGTACGATTGAAACGGGGGCGTCACATCCAATGAGTGGATGTAAAAAACCAATCTAGTTGCTCGAGGAGGGGATCGTTTTGCATGTTACTCCAGGTGTATAGTCTGCCTTTAATGGGCAACTCCACTAGGTTAAGCTTGCGGATAATGTCATTAAAGGTTGACATATCGTTAACATCACCTCCCGGTTTGTTACTATTTTCTGGCCCTCTAATGTAATTGACATCTCCAAGGAATAATCAATCTTCAGATGTCTGGATATTTCTGTCGTAAAGCCATTGAGTGAACATGTCCCGAGAGGGCCCTGTGCAGGGACCATAGATGTTGTAAAGAGTCCAAGCTTGTGCCGAAATTGTGCTGGTGAATTGAATTCCTAAAGCAAAATCTTCTTGAACAACCACAGAGCCCAAGAAGATGGAGCTATTCCAAACTGTGAGTAAACCACCCGAGACCCCACGAGAAGGAATATGAGCAAATTTATCGAAGCGTTTAGGACAACAGGTTTTAATAAACGCAAGATCGATGACAGATTTTTTAGTTTCCTGCAAACAAACGATGGCACAACCACTAATAGATATCGCGTTCGACCGTTCTAGTAACTTTTTATCAGAATTTAACCCACGCACATTCCAACATAGCACATTCTAGCTACGCAAACGTGGCATCAGGGGCTTCAAGCTTAAGCAGAAGAAGATGAGCCGTCCACCTGGCCATTGTGGATGGTAGCCGAGTCTTCAGGCGCAAGCAGAGCGGCCTCTGTGAGCTCCTGGGGCGGGACAGCGCAGCGGACAACGCCAATCTCCTGCATGGTGCGGATGGAAGTTGGAGGAGGAGCCTGATCCATGGGCACGGAGCTAGAGCTGGTAGCAGCAGAAGGTATCACCCGTGGCTTCGCTTTTGAAACAGTAGGGCGCACATCAGAGATTTGTGGCACCCTGAATCCATCAAAGCGCGTCGACCTGGTGCTGTGCTTGACTCCTGTGGTGACGACAGGAGCCTTGAGCTTGGAGCGATGTGGGCGAGCAGCCGATGGGCCAGGCGCATCCGTCAGAACTTGGGCTAGGCCCAAGTTAGAGCCCTCCTCAAAAGTTTCATGAGCAACGAGTGGAGGCCCATCATTCAAACCAGAAACTGGCGCCAGCATAAGCATATCATCAACGGGATCAGCATTGTTCTGGGGCTCAAGATCTGAAGCAGTAACAGTTTCAGTTGCAGATGGTAGAGAGCCAGAGATCTCAGACTGGAGCATACTAGGATCCCCTTCTTCAGGAGCCAGTTCAATTAGCTGCACCGAGCTAGCAGCCGGGGCAGTGGGCAGGATATGAGCAGAGAAGCAAAGCAGGTGTATGGTCTCCTGGTTAGCAACCTGCAGAATGGACCGAGGTGAAAGCGTCTGAAACTCCAATGGAGGCAGACCATATCCAGCGCTTCAGGGCCCGTAGGCAGCCACAACAGACATTATGGAGCTGGAGAGATACGCGGTGAAGACATTCCTCGGGATCAGATCAGAAGTTAACATAGTAGCAAGCTCATTGCCTTCAACAGAGATACTGACGTTCAAATTCTCAGCAGAGACAGTAACATCCACAGTGATGACGTTATGGAGCATAGGTGGAGCAACAAACAGAGTGCGAACTTGATTGTTGGAGCCCAGAGAGGATGCCTGAGTGCTAGCAGAGGAACTAGTTTCAAACCATGCAGAGTTCAGGCTGTCAGTGACATTGTCTTCAGGCAGGATGCCATCTTGCACGCGGAGACCCTGAGTAGCAAGCCATGCCTGGAAGTTAATCAGGGCAGCTGGCATTTGCGGAGCCGGGGGCTGCGGCCATGGATCCCATTGAGCCTCTTGGGGTCCATCTTGCTGAGGAGCATGGTGCGGAGCCTGGTCATTACCGACCCCATTCTGAAGCAACCAATTTTGCAGTTGTTGCTAGTAAAGCAATTTTTATTGCCTTTTTGCACCGATGACAACTTACTTGAGGGATCTTGCTCAATCCATAGGTAGGTACGGTGGACACTTGAAAAAGATTTGGGTTTAAGGGTTTTGGATGCACAAGTAGTATCTCTACTTGGTGCGGAATTTTTTGCTAGCAAAGATAGGGGCAAGCATCACATGTTAAAGGATCTATGACAATATGACTTCTATGTGAATATAAATATACATAAATCATTAAGTTATCTTCCTTGTCCAACGTCAACAATTTTGGCATATAATATTCTGACGAGGGCTCACAATCACAAAAGATTTCTAGGATAGTATATTTATATGTGAATCTTCTCTTCCCTTATTAATTCTTTCATGAGTTGCATCATCGACTAATGCTTTGTTTGTCAATCTCTAATAAAAGTTCCTACTTATACTTTTCCTTATGTGGTGCTATCACCTACCATAGGATTAGTATATGATCTTATCGATTTATTTCGTTTCTTTTATTTATTTATTTTCTTTCTTCCTTTCTTATTTATTTTCTTTATTTGCAACATGAAAGTAAAGAAAGTGAAACTCAGACTAACTTTATTATATAACTTGCACACGATTACGAGGATAGATCACTAAGCATACTCTCAAATAAGAACGAACTAACTTTATTTCATTTAAAGCAAAAAGATCGAACTAAGATAAGTAAAAGCAAAAAGATAGTGGGATGATACGATACTGGGGCACCTTCCCCAATCTTGGAGGAAGCCAAGGGGAGTGCCCATACCCGATACTCAGTTCTCCTTAGGTGGTGAAGGAGCTTCCTCCTCCTCATCGGCCAGTAGTGCTTGTGCTATCACCGGGGATGGATTTGCGCTAGCTTCCTTGCTCTTGTACTCCCTCTTTGTCTCGATCTTCATCAGCCTAGCATATTCTTCCATGTTGTTGGAGGAGCAGGAAGACGTGATGCCTGGCTTGATAAATCTGACCAGGAACAACAAGAAAAGATAACAGAGGATTTCTTCATGATATCGTGGTTAATAGGTTCGGGAAGTATATATAAAATTCTTATCTTGCAGGACGAGTATACAGAAGAAAAACAAAGTCCGGAAGGTGCCCCAGGTGGGCACAACCCACCTGGGCACGCCAGGCATGCCTGGCGCACCCTGGTGTCTTATGCCCACCAGGGGACGTCTCCTAGGAGTTTCTTTATTTCCAAAATTCTAAAATATTCCAAAACTAACAAAAAATATTTTTGCGGATTTTACTTACCGTATCACGTACGTCCTTATTTTGACGATTCTAGGGTGTTCCGGAAGGACTCTTTTATGTGTTCTTCCGGTATCAAAGTTTGGATAATATTACTTTCAACATTGATAGGCGTACTTGCGATATAATGCTTTATTCATTGCCCGTTGACAACCTTCGGGTTAGTGCCTTTGAAACGATTTATTTTGATGGCTCCAGACCAGTAAACCTCCTCGATGGCATATGGGCCTTCCCATTTTGAGAGGAGCTTTCCTGCAAAAAATCTAAAATGAGAGTTGTACAAAAGAACATATTCTCCGACTTTGAACTCACGCTTTTGGATTCTTTTGTCATGCCATCTTTTAACTTTCTCTTTAATTAATTTTTCATTTTCGTAAGCCTGGGTTCTCCATTCATCTAAAGAGCTAATATCAAATAACCTGTTTTCACCGGCAAGTTTGAAATCATAATTGAATTCTTTAATTGCCCAGTATGCTTTATGTTCTAACTCCAGAGGCAAATGACAAGCTTTTCCATAAACCATTTTATAAGGAGACATACCCATAGGATTTTTATATGTTGTTCTATAAGCCCAAAGTGCATCATCTAATTTCTTAGACCAATTCTTCCTGGACCTATTAACAGTCTTTTGCAAAATTAATTTTATTTCCCTATTGCTAAGTTCAACTTGACCACTAGACTGAGGATGATAAGGTGATGCAATCCTATGGTTAACATCATACTTGGCAAGCATTTTAGGAAAAGCACCATGAATAAAGTGTAAACCACCATCAGTCATTAAATATTGAGGGACCCCAAACCTTGGGAAAATAACTTCCTTAAGCATTTTAATAGAGGTGTTGTGATCAGCACTACTAGTTGGAATAGCTTCTACCCATTTAGTAACATAATCAACAACAACCAAAATATGTGTATACCCATTAGAGGAAGGAAAAGGTCCCATGTAATAAAATCCCCAAATATCAAATGGTTCAACAGCAAGTGAATAATTCATAGGCATTTCTTGGCACTTACCAATATTACCTATTCTTTGGCATTCATCACAAGATGAGACAAACTTACGGGCATCCTTGAAGAGAGTAGGCCAATAAAATCCAGATTGCAATACCTTGTGCGAAGTTCTCTCTCCAGCATGATGCCCTCCATAAGCCTCGGAGTGACATTTCCGTAGGATTTGTCCTTGTTCATGCTCAGGTACACAATGTCTAATAATACCATCTACTCTTTCTTTATAAAGATGTGGGTCATCCCAAAAGTAATGTCTTAAATCATAGAAGAATTTTTTCTTTTGTTGGTATGTAAAGCTAGGAGGTAAATATTTAGCAACAATGTAATTAGCATAATCAGCATACCAAGGAGTACTATTAGCAACATTTATTGCAGCTAACTGCTCATCAGGAAAACTATCATTAATGGGTAGTGGGTCATCAAGCACATTTTCAAGCCTAGACAAGTTATCAGCTACGGGGTTCTCAACTCCTTTTCTATCAATAATATGTAAATCAAATTCTTATAACAAGAGAACCCAATGAATAAGTCTAGGTTTAGCGTCTTTCTTTTCCATAAGATATTTTATAGCAGCATGGTCTGTGTGAACAATTACTTTGGAATCAACAATATAAGGTCTAAATTTATCACAAGCAAACACCACTGCTAAAAATTCTTTTTCAGTAGTAGCATAATTTCTTTGAGCACTGTCTAGAGTTTTACTAGCATAATGAATAACATTCAATTTCTTATCAATTCTTTGTCCTAGAACAACACCAACAACATAATCACTAGCATCACACATAATTTTAAAAGGCAAGTTCCAATCGGGTGGTTGAACAATAGGTGCAGAAATTAAGACTTTCTTGAGTGTTTCAAAGGCTTCCACGCAATCATCATTAAACACAAAAGGAGTATCCTTTTGTAAAAGATTAGTAAGAGGCCTAGCAATTTTAGAGAAGTCTTTAATAAATCTCCTATAGAAACCAGCATGACCTAGGAAACTACGAATACCTTTGATGTCCTTAGGACATGGCATTTTCTCAATTGCATCAACCTTAGCTTGGATCACTTCAATAACTCTTTCAGAAATGTTATGACCCAATACAATGCCCTCATTAACCATAAAGTGGCACTTCTCCCAATTCAAGACAAGACTTGTTTGTTCACATCTCTGCAAAACTCGCTCAAGATTGCTTAAACAATCATCAAAGGACCTCCCATAAGCAGAAAATTCATCCATGAAAACCTCAAAAATCTTTTCACAGAAGTCAGAGAATATAGCAGTCATACATCTTTGAAAGGTAGCAAGTGCATTAGATAAACCAAAAGGCATACATCTATAAGCAAATGTTCCAAAAGGACAAGTAAAAGTGGTCTTTCCTTGATCAGATTGTAAAACAGGTATTTGTGAAAAGCCAGAGTATCCATCAAGGAAGCAAAAATGTGTGTGCTTAGATAGTCTTTCTAACATTTGATCAATAAAAGGCAGAGGGTAATGATCTTTTCTAGTAGCTTTATTTAATTTTCTATAATCAATTACCATTCTATAGCCCGTGCCAATTCTTTGTGGAATAAGCTCATTCTTATCATTAGGAACAACCGTAATACCTCCCTTCTTAGGGACACAATGAACAGGACCTACCCATCTACTATCAGCTATAGGATAGATTATACCTGCTTCTAGAAGTTTTAATATTTCCGTTCTTACCACTTCTTTCATTTTCGGATTTAACCGACGATGGTGATCAATAACTGGTTTAGCATCAGGTTCCATATTAAATTTGTGCTGACATAGAGTGGGACTAATGCCCTTTAAATCATCAAGAGTATATCCAATAGCAGCTCGGTGCTTCCTTAGAACTTCCAATAATCTTTCTTCTTCATGTTCTGAAAGGTTAGCACTGATAATAACATGATATATCTTCTGTTCATCAAGATAAGCATATTTCAAAGTGTGTGGCAATTGTTTTAATTCAAACACAGGGTCACCCTTAGGTGGAGGAGGAACTCCAAGAGTTTCTATAGGCAAATTGTGTTTAAGCAGAGGACGTTGTTCAAAGAAGATCTTATCTATTTCATTTCTTTCATGCATATGTAAACCATTCTCATGGTCTAGCAAGTATTGCTCTAAAGGATCAGTAGGTGGCACACAACAGAATCAAGACCAATTAATTCATCCTTACTAGGCAATTCTTTTTCATGATGATTTCTACTAAACTTGGAAAAATTAAACTCATGAGACTCATCACCAAAGCTAACACCCACAATTTGTTTCTTACAATCTATCTTAGCATTGACTGTGTTCAAGAAAGGTCTACCAAATATAATGGGACAACATTTATCTTGTGGGGTGGTAAGAACAAGAAAATCAGTAGGGTATTTTATCTTCCCACACAAGACTTCAACATCTCTAAGAATCCCAATTGGTGATATAGTATCTCTATTAGCAAGTTTAATAGTAACATCTATGTCTTCCATTTCAGCAGGTGCCATTTCATCTCTAATTTCTTCATATAAGGAGTGGGGAATAGCACTCACCCTAACACCCATGTCACATAAACCATGATAACAGTGATCTCCTATTTTAACTGAAATAATAGGCATGCCAACAATAAGTCTATGTTTATCTTTTCCATCAGGTTTAGCAATTCTGGCAGCTTCTTCACAGAAGTAAATAACATGCCAATCCATATCTTCTTCCAAGAGATCTTTAACCATAGCAATGCTAGGTTCTACTTTAATTTGTTCATCAGGTTTAGGTGTTCTAACATAGCTTTTGTTAACCATAGTTGAAACTTTAGCATGTTCTTTTTATCCTAACAGGGAAAGGTCGTTTCTCAATATAAGCAGAAGGAACAACTGGATCAACATTATAAAGTATAGTTTCTTCTTTGACTGATACTGGTTCTTTAATTTCATCTTTAATAGGTGGGTGATATTTAACCCACTTCTCTTTTGGAGGTTCAACATGAGTAGCAGATGATTCACAAAAGCAGGCTACTATCTCAGAGTCAAGTCCATATTTAGTGCTAAACTTTTGAAAAGCATCAGTATCCATAAAAGATTTAACACAATCATACTTAAGCTTTATACCCAACTCTTTACCTTCGTTAAGTTCTCAATGCTCAGAGTTGCATTTAATTCTTTCCAAAAGATCCCACCGGAATTCAATAGTTTTCTTCATAAAAGAACCAGCACAAGAAGTATCCAACATGGTTTGATCATTACGAGAAAGCCAAGCATAAAAATTCTGAATAATAATTTCTCTTGAGAGCTCATGATTGGGGCATGAATATAACATCGACTTAAGCCTCCCCCAAGCTAGAGCGATACTTTCTCCTTCACGAGGCCAAAAATTATATATATTATTCCGATCACGATGAACTAGATGCATAGGATAATTTTTTGATGGAACTCCAATTTCAAACGATTCCAATTCCATAATCTAATATCATCGCATAGCCTATACCATGCCAATGCTTTTTCCCTTCAGAGATAAAGGGAAAACCTTTTTCATCACTTCATCCTTGGGTAAACCTGCAAGCTTAAACAATCCACAAATTTGTTCCACATGTATCAAGTGCATATCAGGATGTTCAGTTCCATCTCCTGCATAAGGATTAGCTAGCAGTTGTTCTATAATACCCGAAGGGATTTCATATTCAATATTTTTAGTAGGTGCGGTAGGTTGAGGGGTAACTAACTATGGTCCCGGATGAGGTGAAGATACCCCAAACAAAGCCCTCAAAGGATTGTTTTCTATAGTAACAAGTGACAATAAATTTCAGCACATTATATAAATGTTTCCTTACTGAATTCCACTTACTAAAGGCGCTTCACTCCCCGGCAACAGCGCCAGAAAATAACCTTGATGACCCACAAGTATAGGGGATCAATTGTAGCTCTTTTCAATAAGTAAGAGTGTCGAACCCAACGAGGAGTAGAAGGAAATGACAAGTAGTTTTCAGTAAGGTAGTGTCTGCAAGTGCTGAAACTGTAAGTAGCGAGTAGTTTGATAGCAAGATAATTTGTAACGAGCAAGTAACAATGGTAACAATAAGTATACAGCAGGGTAGCCCAATCCTTTTTCAGACAAAGGACAGGCCAAAATGGTCTCTTATAACAAACAAAGCGTTCTTGAGGGTACATGGGAATTTCATCTAGTTACTTTCGTCATGTTGGTTTGATTTGTGTTCGCTACTTTGATAATTTGATATGTGGGTGGACTGGTGCTTAGGTGCTGCTCTTACTTGAACAAACCTTCTACTTATGATTAACCCTCCCGCAAGCATCCGCAACTACGAGAAAAGTATTAATAATAAATTCTAACCATAGAATTAAACTCTAGGATCCAATCGGTCCCTTATGAAATTGCATAAACCGGGGTTTAAGTTTCTGTCACTCTCGCAACCCACCATCTATTTCCTACTCCACAATGCATTCCCTTAGGCCTAAATATGGTGAAGTGTCATGTAGTCGACGTTCACATGACACCACTAAGGGAATCACAACATACATACTATCAAAATATCGAACACATATCGAATTCACATGATTACTTGCAACATGATTTCTCCCATGACCTCAAGAACAAAAGTAACTACTCACAAATAATCAACATGCTCATGATCATAGGGGTATTAAATAGCATAATGGATCTGAACATATAATCTTCCACCAAATAAACCACATAGTAATCAACTACAAGATGTAATCAACACTATTAGTCACCCCCTAGCACCAATCTTTAGTTCCGGTAACAAGATTGAAAACAAGAGATGAACTAGGGTTTGAGATGAGATGGTGCTGGTGAAGATGTTGATGGAGATTGCCCTCTCCAAGATGGGAGAGTTGTTGGTGATGATGATGATGATGATTTCCCCCTCTGGGAGGGAAGTTCCCCCGGCAGAATCGCTCCGCCGGAGGGCAAAAGTGCTCCTGCCCAAGTTGTGCCTCGAGGCGGCGATGCTTCATCCAGAATGTCTCCCCTTTATTTTTTGTAGGTCAAAATGACTTATATACCAGAATATGGGCACCGGAGGTGGGCCGAGGAGGGCACAACCCACCAGGGCGTGCCTGGGCTCCCTAGCGCGCCCAGGTGGGTTGTGCCCACCTGGTGGGCCCCCTCTGGTAGTTATTTGCTCCAATATTCCTTAAATATTCCATAAAAACTCTCCATGAAGGCTCATCTTGTTTGGAGTTGTGCAGAATGGGTAGCCTGACATAGCTTTTTCAGGTCCAGATTTCCAGCTGCCAGAATTCTCCCTCTTGGTGTGTGCCTTGCAAATTATGAGAGAAAAGGCATTAGAATTACTCCAAAAAGCATTATTATGGATAAAAACATTATAAATAATAGTAAGAAAACATGATGCAAAATGGATGTATCAGGCACGATCGCGAGTGCTAGGCCTGCCTCTGACCCCACCGACGTCTCCTCCAGCAGCAACAATGACTCTTGGGAATCCAGCGACTCTCCCAGGCTCGGCGATTCTCCGGAGTCCAGCGACAATAGCTACGTGCCGCCGAGCTCTCGCCGCACTCAAAGTGCAGCAGTGGAATCCGCCCCGCATCGCCGGTGATGCCCTTTGGCCCAGTCCTCCAAAGTCTTCCTTCTTTTGTTTCCCTGCACGGAATCATGACAAGCCCCATGGGGGTATGTAAAAAACGTGATGCTTTTATTCCAACGTCACTCTTTCTATTACTGTGTTGAAATCGCGTATCCCACTCCGGCGCGGTTCCCCCTTTCTGTTCCCAAGGTAGCTTAGCACTCTATGCCGATGGGACCCAGTCCCCAGGCAGGCTTCAGCATTCACTAGTATGCCAGGTCGTGATGCCGTGGTCAAGGCCAGGAGGTGAGCGACCCGAGGTCCGGTGAGAGCTCCTGAGGCGCGATGGTCTCGAGGTCCCCCTTGGCATGCAAGAAGCTGCCCAAGAGCCAGAAAGGGAAGCGACATTTCCCGAGCGGGACTGCGAAGGTCGTGAGACAGAGTCATGAGGTTCATGCTGACATGCGCGAGTGACTTATCTTAGTGAGCCTGCGGCGATTCCCTTGCGTGGTGCCCATTCGTGCCTCAGTGGTGGCGCCTCTAGGCAGGGCTCACGACAGCCATCCCCTTTTCTTGCTCGTCTAGGTGCTCTACATCCTCGGGCCCCGGCCCTCGAGCAAGGCTCAGCCACCGCTGGTATGCCAGGTCGCGATGCCGTGGTCAAGGCCAGGGGGTGAGGGCTGGAGAGCCAGTAAGGGCTCCTGAGGCGCGATGCTCAGGAGCTCCCCCTTTAACGTGCAAGCGACTTACATGAGAAGGTGGTGGCCGTCGGGCCCGCCCGTAGCTAGGCTTCAGATATACCTGCGAGTTAGCCTGCGGAGGAGAATACGGCCCCGAATGGCGCTTGTTGCCTATCCTTCGATCTTTCCGCAGGAAGATGAAGGCACCGAGGACCTGGGAGAGGTGGCGTACACGAGGCGGGTCGCGAGCCAAAGCTCGGTCTCTTGGATTTGTCAGTGTCGCTGGGAGGGACCCGAGCACAAGCTCCGTGCCATCATGTGTAGCCCCGGTTGCGGGATGAGCAAAGGGCGAGTCAACAATGCAGAGAGGCCGCAAAGCGTATATGGCCCGAAGCAAGCGGGTGATGATCATAAAGCAACTCATGGGAGACGGTTAGCCAGCTATATAAATGCAATAAGGATACATGCCGTGGGGACGGACCCATGCAGCTTGGGGATAGTGCATCTCGAGGGGAGCCCCCAACTGAACGAACCAAAAGATGTCACCTGACACTGTTGCTGAAGAGGTGTTGGAGTAGTGGAAGACGCACGCTATAGAAGTCACTCCTCATGAGCCGCCCTGGCCCTGAACCTCGGGGGGCTCTGGAGGTGCGGGGGGCTCATGAGGATCCATCACCATCTCCGCCTGATCGCCTGGCGCCGGACCTCCTGAGCTGCCAGGACGCCCCGCATGTGGCGCTGGAATGCAGCAGCTGCGTTCAGCAAACCAAAGGGCATGCAGACGTGGCTGTGGGGAGGGGGGCTCACATCGGCCAACACGGGACGACCAGAAGAGCTCCTGTGACGCGGCCCTGTTGAACCCTGGGATGTCGATGCAGACGCGCAACTCCCCGTCCTCGCCTGGGCGAGGAGCCACGCCTGGTGGTGGGCGGCGACCGCACCATATGATCCTTGCCTCCTGAATCACTGCCTTGTTGACGAACTCCTGAGCGTCAGGCGCCTCGCGCCCAGCGCTCTCTCCACGGAAGCGTGCGCTGAAGCATGCCTCCACATGGTGCCCGAGCGCCTCCCTCATGACGTTGGCCAGGCCAGAGGCCCTCCAGAGGAGAGCCCTCGAGCCCAGCCTGAGAGGGGCAACATGCGCGCCTTCCTATGCGAGAGGGGAAGGCGCCCCGTCCAGAAACGCCAGGCTTGAGGCGGCGCCGCCGGACGCCCCATCCTCCTGAGATCCCTGGTGGAGCTGTGATACGTCTTCGTCGTATCTATAATTTTTGATTGTTTCATGCCAATATTATTCAACTTTTACATACTTTTGGCAACTTTTTATATGATTTATTTGGACTAACTTACTTATCCAATGCCAGTGCGAGTTCCTGTTTGTTGCTTGTTTTTGTATCGCAAAAAATCCATATCAAACAAAGTCCAAATGTGATGCAACTCCAAGGAGAATTATTTTGGAATATTTGTGATTTTTGGGAGTTGGAATCACCACAAACAGAGGCCCACACGAACCACGATACACCAGGGCACGCCGCAGGCCCCTGGCGCATGGTGGTGGGTTGTGCTCACCTCGTACGTCAGATGGAGTTGTAATTCAGGCGCAAGGAAGCTTATATCAGGAAAAAAATCGTGTAAAAAGATCAGCGCAATCGGAGTTACGAATCTCCGGGAATATAAGAAACGGTTTTTGGCCAGATCTAGAGAGCGCGAAACAGAAGAGAACAGAGAGGGAGATCCAATCTCGGAGGGGCTCCCGTCCCTCCGCCTCCATGGAGACCAAGGACCAGAGGGGGAACTCTCCTCCCATCTAGGGGGAGGCCAAGGAAGATGAAGAAGGAGGGGGCTCTCTCCCCCTCGCTTCCGGTGGCGCCGGAGTGCCGCCGGGGCAATGATCGGGACGACGATCTACATCAACAATCTTGCTACTGTCATCACCAACTCTCTCCCCCTCTATGCAGCGGTGTAACATCTCTTCTCCCTGCTGTAATCTCTACTTGAACATGGTGCTCAACTCCATATATTATTTCCCAATGATATTTGGCTATCCTATGATGTTTGAGTAGATCCGTTTTGTCCTATGGGTTAATCATGATCTTGGTTGGTATAATTGTATATTTTATTTTGGTGCTTTCCTATGGTGCCCTCCATTCTCGCACAAACATGAGGGCCCCCCGCTATACGGTGTTGCAATATGTTCATGGTTTGCTTATTGTCAGTGTTGCGGGGGTGACAACAGCCTAAACGCTGATAAGTGGGTTATGGCGTATGGGAGTAAAGAGGACTTGATACTTAATGCTATGGTTGGGTTTCACGACCTTAATGATCTTTAGTAGTTAAAGATGCTTGCTGGAGTTCCAACCATAAGTGCATATGATCCAAGTAGAGAAAGTATGTTCGCTCATGCCTCTCCCTCATATAAAATTGCAAGAATGATTACCGGTACTTGTTATCGATTGCCTAGGGACAAATAACTTTCTTGTTGACACAAACCCTTTTACTAAACACCTAACATTTATTATCTTGCAAAGTACTTCTAGTTTTATTCTTTCCAAGTAGTTTTAGCATCACACCTACAAAATAGTTTCATACTTGTTTCCGGTAGAGCAAACGTCAAGTGTGTGTATAGTTTTATCGGTGGTTGACAGAACTTGAGGGAATATTTGTGAAGGAAATATGCCCTAGAGGCAATAATGAAGTTATTATTTATTTCCTTAATTCATGATAAATGTTTATTATTCATGCTAGAATTGTATTAACCAGAAACTTAGTACATGTGTGAATACATAGACAAAACATATAGTCCCTAGTATGCCTCTACTTGACTAGCTCGTTAATCAAAGATGGTTATGTTTCCTAACCATAGACATGTGTTGTCATTTGATGAATGGGATCACATCATTAGGAGAATGATGTGATGAACATGACCCATCCATTAGCTTAGCATTATGATCATGTTAGTTTCATTGCTACTGCTTTCTTCATGACTTGTACAAGTTCCTCAGACTATGAGATTATGCAACTCCCGTATACCGGAGGAACACTTTGTGTGCTACCAAACATCACAATGTAAATGGGTGATTATAAAGGTGCTCTACAGGTGTCTCCGAAGGTGTTTGTAGGGTCGGCATAGATCGAGATTAGGATTTATCACTCCATGTTTCGGAGAGGTATCTCTAGGCCCTCTCGGTAATACTCATCACCATAAGCCTTGCATGCATTGTGACTAATGAGCTAGTTGCGGGATGAAGTATTACGGAACGAGTAAAGAGACTTGCCGACAACGAGATTGAACTAGGTATAGATACCGACGATCGAATCCCGGGCAGGTAACATACCGATGACAAAGGGAACAACGTATGTTGTTATGCGGTTTGACCGATAAAGATCTTCGTAGAATATGTAGGAACCAATATGAGCATCCAGGTTCTGCTATTGGTTATTGACGGGAGACGTGTCTCGGTCATGTCTACATAGTTCTCGAACCCATAGGGTCCGCACGCTTAACGTTTGATGATGATTGGTATTACGAGTTTATGTGATATGATGTACCGAAGATTGTTGGAGTCCCGGATGTGATCACGGACATGACGAGGAGTCTTGAAATGGCCGAGACATAAATATTGATATATTGGACGACTATCGTTGGACACCGGAAGTGTTCCGGAGAAGTTTCGGATAAAACCGGAGTGTCGGAGGGTTACCGGAACCCCCCGGGGGAACTAGTGGGCCTTGACAGGCCTTAGTGGAGAGAGAGGAGGGCCGCAGGAGGGCTGGCCGCACGCCCCCCTTGAGTCCGAATAGAACAAGGGAAGGGGGCGACGCCCCCTTTCCTTCTCCCTCTCTCCCTCTCCTTCCTTCCCCCTCTCTTCCCTTGTTGGAAACCTACTAGGAATAGGATTCCTAGTAGGAATCCTCCTTGGGGTGCGCCCTACAGGGGTCGGCCGGCCTCCCCCTTGCCCTTTATATACGGGGGCATGGGGGCACCCCAGGACACACAAGTTGACAATTTTTTTAGCCGTGTGCCGTGCCCCCTCCACAATTACACACCTCGGTCATATCGTCGCACTACTTAGGCAAAGCCCTGCACGTGTAACTTCATCATCACCGTCATTGCACCGTCGTGTTGACGAAACTCTCCCTCAACCTCAGCTATATCTAGAGTTCATGGGACGTCACCTAGCTGAACGTGTGCAGATCGCGAAGGTGTCGTACCTTCGATGCTAGGATCGATTGGATCGTGAAGACGTATGACTACATCAACCGCGTTGTCATAACGCTTCCGCTTTCGGTCTACGAGGGTACGTAGACAACACTCTCCCCTCTCATTGCTATGCATCTGCTAGAGATAGATCTTGCGTGATTGTAGGATTTTTTTTGAAATTACCGCGTTACCCAACATTGGCATCCGAGCCAGGTCTATGCGTAGATGTTATATGCATGAGTAGAACACAAAGAGTTGTGGGCGATAATAGTCATACTGCTTACCAGCATGTCATACTTTGATTCGAAGGTATTGTTGGATGAAG
The DNA here is from genome assembly GCF_002162155.2 of Triticum dicoccoides. Classification (NCBI taxonomy): domain Eukaryota; kingdom Viridiplantae; phylum Streptophyta; class Magnoliopsida; order Poales; family Poaceae; genus Triticum; species Triticum dicoccoides. Next base: position 347,881,491 of record NC_041393.1, on the reverse strand, counting down.
CGGCTCAGATCGACATTACGCGTACGCTTACGCGAGACTGGTTCTACCGACATGCTTCACACATAGGTGGCTAGTGAGTGTCTGTTTCTCCAACTTTAGTTGAATCGAGTGTGGCTACACCCAGTCCTTGTTGAAGGTTAAAATAGCACACTTGGCAAAAAATCATTGTGGTTTTGATGAGTAGGTAAGAACGGTTCTTGCTAGAAGCCCGTAGCGGCCACGTAAAACTTGCAACAACAAAGTAGAGGACGTCTAACTTGTTTTTGCAGGGCTTGTTGTGATGTGATATGGTCAAGGCATGATATGATATAAATTGTTGTATGAGATGATCATGTTTTGTAACAAAGTTATCGGCAAGTGGCAGGAGCCATATGGTTGTCGCTTTATTGTATGCAATGAAATCGCCATGTAATTGTTTTACTTTATCACTAAGCGGTAGCGATAGTCGTAGTAACAATAGGTGGCAAGACGACAACGATGCTATGATGGAGATCAAGGTGTCGCACCGGTGACGTTGGAGATCATGACGATGCTTTAGTGATGGAGATCATGAGCACAAGATGATGATAGCCATATCATGTCACATATTTTGATTGCATGTGATGTTTATCCTTTATGCATCTTATTTTTCTTAAAACGTCGATAGCATTATAAGATGATCCCTTACTAAATTTCAAGGTACAAGTGTTCTCCCTGAGTATGCACTGTTGCTACAGTTCGTCGTGCCGAGACACCACGTGATGATCGGGTGTGATAAGCTCTATGTTCACATACAACGGGTGCAATCCAGTTTGCACACGCAGAATACTCGGGTTAAACTTGACGAGCCTAGCATATGGAGATATGGCCTCAGAACACTGAGACCAAAAGGTCGAGCGTGAATCATATAGTAGATACGATCAACATAGTGATGTTCACCATTGAAAACTACTCCATCTTACGTGATGATCAGACATGGTTTAGTTAATTTGGATCAGGTGATCACTTAGATGATTAGAGGGGTGTATATCTAAGTGGGAGTTCTTAAGTAATATGATTAATTGAACTTTAATTTATGATGAACTTAATACCTGATAGTGTTTTGCATGTCTATGTTGTTGTAGATCAATGGTCCGTGCTACCGTTCCTTTGAATTTTAATGCATTCCTAGAGAAAGCTAAGTTGAAAGATGATGGCAGCAACTATATGGACTGGGTCCGTAACTTGAGGATCATCCTCATTGCTGCACAGAAGAATTACGTCCTGGAAGCACCATTAGGTGTACCACCTGCGCCCGCAACTGCAGACATTGTGAATGCCTGGCAGACGCGTGTTGATGACCACTCGATAGTTCAGTGTGCCATGCTTTACGGCTTAGAACCGGGACTTCAACGACATTTTGAACGTTATGGAGCATATGAGATGTTCCAGGAGTTGAGGTTGATATTTCATGCAAATGCCCGGATTGAGAGATATGAAGTCTCCAATAAGTTCTACAGCTGTAAAATGGAGGAGAATAGTCCTGTCAGTGAACACATACCCAGAATGTCTGGGTACCACAACCACTTGACTCAAATGGGAGTTAATCTTCCTGATGATAGTGTCATTGACAGAGTTCTTCAATCACCGCCACCAAGCTACAAAAGCTTCGTGATGAACTATAATATGCAAGGGATGAACAAGACTATTCCGGAGCTCTTCGCAATGCTAATAGCCGCGGAGGTAGAAATCAAAAAGTTGCATCAAGTGTTGATGGTCGATAAGACCACTAGTTTCAAGAAAAGGGCAAAGGGAAGAAAGGGAACTTCAAGAAGAATGGCAAAAAGGTTGCTGCTCAAGAGAAGAAACCCAAGTCTGGACCTAAGCCTGAAACTGAGTGCTTCTATTGCAAAGAGACTGGTCACTAGAAGCGGAACTGCCCCAAGTATTTGGCGGATAAGAAGGATGGCAAAGTGAAAGGTATATTTGATATACATGTTATTGATGTGTACTTAACTAATGCTCGCAGTAGCGCCTGGGTATTTGATACTAGTTCTGTTCCTCATATTTCTAAGTCGAAACAGGGGCTACGGATTAAGCGAAGATTGGATAAGGATGAGGTGATGATGCGCGTGGGAAATGGTTCCAAAGTCGATGTGATCACGGTCGGCACGCTACCTCTACATCTACCATTGGGACTAGTTTTAGACCTGAATAATTGTTATTTGGTGCCAACGTTGAGCATGAACATTATATCTGGATCTTGTTTAATGCGAGACGGCTATTCATTTAAATCAAAGAGTAATGGTTGTTCTATTTATACGAGTAATATCTTTTATGGTCATGCACCCCTGCTGAGTGGTCTATTTTTGCTGAATCTCGACAGTAGTGATACGCATAATCATAGTGTTGAAGCCAAAACATTGAAGTTTAATAATGATAGTGCAACTTATTTGTGGCACTGTCGTTTGGGTCATATCAATGTAAAGCGCATGAAGAAACTCCATGCTGATGGACTTTTGGAATCACTTGATTATGAATCACTTGGTGCTTGCGAACCGTGCCTTATGGGCAAGATGACTAAAACTCCGTTCTCTGGAACAATGGAATGAGCTACTGACTTGTTGGAAATAATACATACTGATGTATGCGGTCCAATGAGTATTGATGCTCGTGGTGGGTATCGTTATTTTCTTACCTTCACAGATGATTTGAGCAGATATGGTTATATCTACTTAATGAAGCATAATTCTGAAACATTTGAAAAGTTATAAGGATTTCAGAGTGAAGTGGAAAATCATCATAACAAGAAAATAAAGTTTCTACGGTCTGATCGTGAAGGAGAATATTTGAGTTACGAGGTTGGTCTTCATTTGCAGCAACATGCGATAGTTTCACAATTAACGCCACCTGGAACACCATAGCGAAATGGTGCCTCCAAACATCGTAACCGTACTTTATTAGATATGGTGTGATCTATGATGTCTCGTACTGATTTACCGCTATCATTTTGGGGTTATGCTTTAGAGACGGCTACATTCACTTTAAATAGGGCACCATCAAAATCTGTTGAGACGACACCTTATGAACTGTGGTTTGGCAAGAAACCAACGTTGTCGTTTCTTAAAGTTTGGGGCTGCGATGCTTATGTGAAAAATTGTCGGTGTACTAGAATAGGGGTACCCTAGTATCCCGAACTTGTGCACGGGCAGTAGCAGCACCCCGCGGCAAGGCTTGCCGGATGACCGCCATGGTCCTCCGTGGTTCCTTTGGAGCCATTCAAGAACAAAGTATTCAAGCCAAGGAGACAAGGCCCCGGCAAGAGGAGCTTGCCGGGAAGGCCAACCAAGGCATCCCAAGGAACTTGCTGCGAGACGCCACGCGTCCCGGCAAGGCAACAAGACCCCGGCAAGAGGAGCTTGCCGGGAAGACCAACCAAGGCATCTCAAGGCCTGGTGAGCGGCAAGCTTCCGGGCGCGACAAGACGACGACCGCGGCAAGGCGCTTGCCGTGGCAAGTAACCACCCTGTACCCATGCTCCAGCGCATCCACCAACGTGTCGCCCCAGGGCTCCTCCAGGCGCGCGTGGTAGGAGGCTGTGCAGCCAGCGATGCGCGGTGGCATGCGACGCTGACAAGATCGCCATCGTGGCGAACGGTGGCGTCCCTGACGGTCCCTTTCTGAACTGTTTGGGCGACACAGACGGGCATTCAATGCCCTTGTCCCCTGCCGTCAGGGTTAGGTAGGATACACTGTGCAAGTAGGTGTACCAACCACAACTTCTTTTCCATTTTTACCCTTCTCTGCATTGCCACCTGTCGGTGACCCCTTGAGCATATAAAAGGAGGCCCATGCGCAACGTGGAGGGGGTTGGACTCATTCGGAAGCCAGAAAAACACTTAGTTCTCTCGAGCAAGAACACAATACAATCAGACAAGCAGCAGTAGGAGTATTATCTCCCCGGAGAGCTCCGAAGCTGGGTAAACTGCTCGTGTGCTTCGCCTCGATCTGCTCTTCGTGCGCTCTCTGCCCCCCGCCGAACCGAAAGGGGCCCGATAAGCCGGCCCCATAGGTGTTTGTGGATCAGTTTCCCCGACATCTTTGGCGCGCCAGGTAGGGGGCAGTCGAGATTGCGTGAACCTGATCCGGCGTTCACACGAGCTAGATCTTCATTTTCTTCTTCGACATGCCACCGAAGAAGAAGACTTCGGCGCCAGCTGCTCCGTCCACATCACTTCCACCACCACCGGAGCAAGCGGGTGGTGGAGTAGGCGCCGGCGGAAGAACGGACGTCGACGAGGAAGCTCACGATGCTGCCAGGTCCAAGGACAAGGCCGCGCAGACCTCGGCGTCCGTACATGTATCGCGCCCATCTCAGGAGGCGCAGGACCGACAGCGTCATGGTATTCGCAGTACCATATGTTCGTTGGGACAAGATCGAGCTGGTGGATCTCGAGGTGCTCAAGACCAGCATGCACGCCAACATACTGGCACAAGCGAGACACGGTCGCCTGGACGGGATACTGCTCCTTCTAATGTAGTTAGAAGTCCGAGCATATCCCGCTCCTCGCACTGTTCGCCACTGCCGCCCACTACTCCAGCAGAAGCTTTGGCGCGAGCTCAACTGCTCCTGGATTACCCTCCAGCGGAAGACAAGATCGACCAATGGAGGGCCACCATTCAAAGTCTCATCGGCTTTGCCAACGGCGACACTCCGCAGCAGCCAACTGCATCGCAGCCGCGGCAGGACTGCCAGGCACGAGCCGGTGGCGATGAAACCGGTGGGGGTGCAACCACCATGCACTCTCCACCCCAAAGGCCAAGATCGCCGACTCGTCGGATCCACCTCGACAGCGACTCCACTGCGTCATCGGATCCACGAGCTCGTCGTGATCAGCGCCAAGTTCTTCACGAACGACAGCAAGAAGACGCTCGTACTCGCATCGAGCACCGAAGAGAAGCGCGACGTCAATCCGACAAGCGCGCTGGGCCCTCTGTTGACATGCATGCGCCAGGGGAACCAGACGACTTGCCGTACGCGGTAGGTTGCCTTGCGTTCACTCGTGAGCTGCGGCAAGTCCAGTGGCCCAGCACGAAGAATTTCAAGCCAGATGTACCAGAGAAGTACGACGGCAAGACACATCCGTCGGAGTTCCTTAGCATATACACCATCGCGGTGCATGCTGCCGGAGGACGGGACGACAAGATCCTTGCCAACTACTTCCCGCTGGTGCTCAAGCCCAATGTCAGATCCTGGCTCATGCACTAGCCGGACAACTCCATATCCTCCTGGGCTGATCTGTGCCATCAGTTTGTCGGCGCCTTTACAGGCGGCCACAAGCCTCATGGCCAAGAGAGCGATCTTCATCTGCTCGCCCAGAAGGAAGGAGAGCCCCTGCGCAAGTACATTCAGAGATTCAGCCGCGTACAGCACAACATCCCAGATGTCCACCCTGCCGCGGTAATCAACACGTTCCATCAGAACATGCGGAACCGCGGGATGCAGGAGGAGATGGCGATGTGCAAGATTAGAGATGTCAGTGAGCTATATGCCCTGGCCGACAAGTGTGCACGTGCTGAGGAAGGGAGGAAACTCCCCGGAGAGAACACAGGAGCAGGAGGATCTGATAGTGAGGACACTGCCCCGGCAAGAAAGAACCGGCGGCGGAACAACAGGAAGAAGAAAGGCAAAGATGTGCTAGTTGTTGAGCAGTCCGGCAAGAAAGCCAAAGCTGGTAGCTCCGGCAAGGAGGTTGCCGCAGCTGTGGCGGTCGCCGACAAGCAGGACAACACCAACAAGCAATACTGCAAGATCCACCGCACCAAGGGCCATGACCTCCAAAGCTGCAAGAAGGTCAAGCAGCTTGTTGAGCAGCAAAAGGCTGAATACGAGCGGCGCGACAAGGAGAAAGCCCAGGAAGGTGCTGGAGGAGCTGGCAAGAAACGTCCCGGCCGAGGAGGACGCCGTGGCAAGGCCAAGCAGCGGCAAGGAGACAGACCTCCCCGCGGCCGCGACAAGGATGAAGAGGACGACGACGATGAAGATATGGATGAAGATGAGACCGACGAGCAGGAGTTCCAGAAAGCCACAGAGGTCCTATGCGTTGACGGTGGTGCTTCTCTGCATACTTCACACCGCCAGCTCAAGTAGTGGGTGCGGGAAGTCAATCCGGCAGAACCACCCGTCGAGTCACGCAAGCCTCTGAAATGGTCCAGCACGCCTATCCTCTTTGATATTGAGGACCACCCAGATCGCATAACTGCAGTCGGGTGCTTGCCAATGTTGGTTTCGCCAACTATCCGCAACCTCAAGGTCACTAAGATGCTAGTCGACGGCGGGGCCGGCTTGAACCTGATCTCCACCGCGGTACTCCAGAAGCTTCAGATCCCTGATGGCAAGCTCGAAGAGACCGGCACATTTCAAGGAATCAATCCGGGAAGGAGCAAGCCGAAGGGAAAGATCACGTTGCCGATAACATTTGGCAGCGAGTTGAACTTCAGGACTGAGAGGGTCACTTTTGACGTTGCTGACTTTCCATTGCCTTACAATGGGATACTTGGCCGTCCAGCACTCGCCAAGTTCATGGCAGCCTCTCATCATGCATACAACATACTGAAGATGCCAGGCCCGATAAGTGTCATCTCTGTCCCTGGCGACAAGAAGGATGCCCTTATCCGCGCCGACAAGATCTACCGGGAAGCAGCAGCCGCAACAGATCGCAACTCACTTGCCGCTGAAGCTCCCCGGGGGAAGAATAAGACCAAGTCCGGCAAGAGCTCTGATGCCCACTCCGGCAAGCGCACCTCTTCGGAGTGCTGCGCTACCGTCGAGGACGCACCATCGAGCTCCACCGGCAAGTGTAAGAAAACAATGACAGCTCCACCAGAGACCAAGAAGGTGTCCGCCAAGGAGGACGGCACTGGTGGTACCTTCACCATCAGTGCCACTCTCGACCCTAAATAGGAAAGCGCGCTCATTGCTTTCCTGCGGGCGAACGTCGACGTGTTTGCATGGCAACCGTCTGACATCCCAGGTGTTCCCAGGAAAGTAATTGAGCACCATCTTGCCGTCTGTCCTCACGCACGGCCCGTCAAGCAGAAAGTCAGGAATCAGGCTCATCAGATCTTCATGGTAGAAGAAGATGAGGAGAAGACCGCATTCATTACCCCATGTGGCACATACTGTTTCGTACGGATGCCTTTCGGTTTGAAGAATGCTGGTTCAACATTTGCAAGGGTAGTCCATGACGCTTTTGAACCGCAAATGCACAGAAATGTGGAAGCCTACATGGATGATATAGTGGTCAAGAGCAAGGACAAGGCGACCCTAATTCAAGATTTAGACGAAACCTTTGTGAATCTGCGCAAGATCAACCTCAAGCTTAACCCCGAGAAGTGCGTGTTTGGAGTCCCCTCCGGCAAGCTTCTCGGGTTCTTTGTGTCTCAACGGGGAATTGAAGCCAATCCCAACAAGATCAAGGCCATTGAGCAGATTGAAGCGCCGAAGCGCGTCAAGGATGTACGAAGACTTGCCAGTTGCATAGCTGCTCTCAGCAGGTTTATCTCTAGGTCTGCTGAGCGCGCCCTGCCATTTTTCAAAATATTGAAAAAGGCAGGTCCAATGAAATGGACTTCGGAAGCGGAGGCTGCGCTGCAGGACTTGAAGAGATACATGTCCTCCACTCCAACACTTGTCGCACCTAAGCCACAAGAGAAGTTGCAGCTATATATAGCGGCAACCAATCAAGTGGTTAGTGCTGCGTTAGTAGCGGAGAGGGAGGCGAATGATGAGCCAGCAACCACGGCAGATACATCCGGCGACAAGCAGAGGACTTCACCGGCAAGCTCTGGTCCCGACAAGGATGGATCTGCGCAGGAGCATGAGAAGGTGCAGAAGGGAATGGTGCAGCGCCCAGTTTACTTTGTCAGTTCCCTTCTGCAGGGGGCTAGGTCAATGTACTCTGGTGTGCAGAAATTGCTTTTCGGCCTTCTCATGGCCTCGAGAAAGCTGCGCCATTACTTCCAAGCACATGAGATCACAGTTGTCACTCTCTTTCCGTTGAAGAGGATACTGCAAAATCCAGAAGCAACAGGCAGGATTGTCGAGTGGGCATTAGAGCTGTCAAGCTTTGGCCTCAAGTTTGAGAGCACTTCAACTATCCAAAGCAGAGCATTGGCAGAGTTCATAGCAGAGTGGACGCCAACAACAGATGAAGAAATTCCAGAAATGAGCATCCCCGCCAAGGAAGCAAGCAAAGAGTGGCTGATGTACTTTGATGGTGCCTTCTCGCTGCAAGGCGCCGGTGCTGGCGTGCTACTTGTTGCACCCACCGGAGAGCATCTCAAGTACGTAGTCCAGATGCACTTTCCCAAGGAGCAAGCAACAAACAATACCGCAGAGTATGAAGGATTGCTTGCCGGTCTCAGGATCGCAGCGGACCTTGGGATCAAGAAGCTCATTGTCAGGGGTGACTCACAGCTTGTCGTTCCTCAAGTGAACAAGAATTACCAGAGTCTGTTGATGGAAGCTTATGTTGATGAAGTGAGAAAGCTAGAAGAGCACTTTGACGGCCTACAGATGGAACATGTTCCAAGAACTCAGAACGACATTGCCGATGGCCTGTCAAAGTGCGCCGCATTGAAGTTACATGTGGAACCAAGGATCTTTGTGCTCAAGCTAACTCAACCATCCGTAACACCATCAACTGGACAGAGCAAGAAGAGGAAGATGATTTCTGGTGACTACTTTCCGGCAGAGCTCCCCGAAGCCGCCGCCAAGAAGGTCCCCAAAATCAGCGCCAAGCATGCTGTGACGCCCTCGATTCAATCGTACACTAATCATGCACGCAAATGTGTACGATCAAGATCAGGGACTCACGGGAAGATATCACAACACAACTCTAAAACATAAATAAGTCATACAAGCATCATAATACAAGCCAGGGGCCTCGAGGGCTCGAATACAAGTGCTCGATCATAGACGAGTCAGCGGAAGCAACAATATCTGAGTACAGACATAAGTTAAACAAGTTTGCCTTAAGAAGGCTAGCACAAACTGGGATACAGATCGAAAGAGGTGCAGGCCTCCTACTTGGGCTCCTCCCAACTACTCCTGGTCGTCGTCAGCGGGCTGCACGTAGTAGTAGGCACCTCCGGTGTAGTAGGGGTCGTCGTCGATGGTGGCGTCTGGCTCCTGGACTCCAGTATCTGGTTGCGACAACCAGAACGAAAGGAAGGGGGAAAAGGGGGGAGAAAGCAACCGTGAGTACTCATCCAAAGTACTCGCAAGCATGGAACTACACTACATATGCATGGGTATATGTTTAAGGAGGCCATATCAGTGGACTGAACTGCAGAATGCCAGAATAAGAGGGGGATAGCTAATCCTGTCGAAGACTACGCTTCTGGCAGCCTCCGTCTTGCATCAAGTATAAGAGAGTAGATTGAAGTCCTCCAAGTAGCATCTCATAGCATAATCCTACCCGGCGATCCCCTCCTCATATCCCTGAGGTAGAGCGACCACCGGTTGTATCTGGCACTTGGAAGGGTGTGTTTTATTAAGTATCCGGTTCTAGTTGTCATAAGGTCAAGGTAGAACTCCAAGTCGTCCTGTTACCGAAGATCACGGCTATTCGAATAGATTAACTTCCCTGCAGGGGTGCACCACATAACCCAACACGCTCGATCCCATTTGGCCGGACACACTTTCCTGGGTCATGCCCGGCCTCGGAAGATCAACACGTCGCAGCCCCACCTAGGCTCAACGGAGAGGCCAGCACGCCGGTCTAAACCTAAGCGCGCAGGGGTCTGGGCCCATCGCCCTGAGCACACCTGCACGTTGCATACGCGGCCGATGAGCAGACCTAGCAACCTCCATTACAAAGGAAGTTGCGTTAACACAGTCCAACCCGGTGCGCGCCGCTCAGTCGCTGACGTCACGAAGTGCTTCGGCTGATACCACGACGTCGGGATACCCATAACTACTCCCGCGTAGATGGTTAGTGCGTATAGGCTCGTAGCCAACTCAGATCAAATACCAAGATCTCGTTAAGCGTGTTAAATATCCGCGAACGCCGAACAGGGCCAGGCCCACCTGTCTCCTAGGTGGTCTCAACCTGCCCTGTCGCTTCGCCACAAAGACCCACACAGAGGGCCGTCGGGACAAAGGTCCTTTCAGCCCCCAATCCGTGAATCACTCACGGGTACTCTTCGAGCTGACCCGACTTTAGTCACCATCTGTATAGTATGTATGTATAGTATATACCCGTGATCACCTCCCGAGTGATCACGGCCCAATAGTATAGCAAGGCAGACTGACAAGAATGTAGGGCCAATGATGATAAACTAGCATCCTATACTAAGTATTTAGGATTGCGGTTAAAGGTATCAACAGTAGTAACAAGGACAGGCTATGCATCAGGATAGGTATAACAGAAAGCAGTAACATGCTACACTACTCTAATGCAAGCAGTATAGAGTAGAATAGGCGATATCTGGTGATCAAAGGGGGGGGGCTTGCCTGGTTGCTCTGGCAAGAAGGAGGGGTCGTCAACTCCGTAGTCGAACTGGGCAGCAGCAGCGTCGGTCTCGTAGTCTACCGGAGAGAAGAGGGGGAAGAAACAATGAATACAATGCAAACAAATGCATATCGATGCATGACATGACAAGTAACGATGCTAGGTGTGCCCAATCGCGGTAGTAGGTGATACCGACGAAGGGGGGAAACATCCGGGAAAGTATTCCCGGGGTTTCGCGTTTTCGGACAGATGAACCGGAGGGGGAAAGTTGCGTGTTTGGTATGTTAGAGGTGTGTGGTGGACGAACGGGCTGCGTATCTGGGTTCGTCTCGTCGTTCTGAGCAACTTTCATGTAGAAAGTATTTTCATCCGAGTTACGGATTAAAAGATATGATTTTCTAAAGATTTAAATCATTTTCTGATTTTATTTATTCATTTAAATCCAACCTTATCCAAAACAGTGTTTGCTGACGTCATCATGACGTCAGCATGACGTCAGCAGTCAACAGGGGCGTTGACTGGTCAAACTGACGTGTGGGTCCAGCGGGGCCCACCTGTCATACCCTGTTTAGGCTAATCAGGTTTTAGCTAAACTAATCACAGTTTAATTAGACTAATTAGTTAATTTGATTAATCTAATTATGATTAATTAACTTAATTAATTCCTTAATTAATTAATTAATTAATTATTTTTATTATTATTAATTTTAATTCCTTTTTTTAATAAAACGTTCTGGGGCCGTGGGGCCCCCATGTCATTGGCACCAGTGGCCAGAGTGGTTTCGGTGTTAGCGGGCGCTGGGCACCCGCCCGAACTGGCGCAGCGGGCACTCGTCTGCGGCCAACGGGGAAGGGGGGGGGGCACGGCGAGCCGGGGCTCAGGCTCGCCGGCGGCAGCGACGGCGCACAGGGCGGAGCTGGGGAAACAGGGGCGCCACGGGGC
>NC_041393.1:347862384-347869691 GCF_002162155.2 Triticum dicoccoides | reverse complement strand
TTTTTTTTCTTTTTGGTTTTCTGTTTTTCTTTCCTTTTGTATTTTCTTTTATTATTTCTTTTCTGTTTAAATCATTTAATCCATTTAGCCATTTTATAAAAATATGTCTGTTGCACTATAATTACCTTTGTAATATTCGTCAACCACCGAACAATTTTATTTTAATTTTTGAAAACTTTTATTGTTTTCATCAATTTGAATTTTGAATTTGAACGGTTTCGAATTATTGCGAGGATAGCAACAGTAATCGGGATGACGTGCCATGATTAGCGTGGGATTACTGTAGCAAGATTATCCGGGCGTTACAAATCTCCTCCACTACAAGAAATCTCGTCCCGAGATTTTAGGAGGGGGAGTAAGGGGGAATGGATTTGGTTACGAAATTTTAACGAATCTTCTCATTGTGGCTTGCTCTTCTCGAAGAGACCGGTCCAATACATTGATGTCTTCATTCCTTTGCTTCCGGTCATCATGATGAAGTCGACGTCCTTCCTTCGGGATCTTCATCGTACTTACGAATAGGTTTCTGGAAGAACAGACCTCTGCAAGGTTGATTATCTGGTCGATAACATCGAGGAAGGTGGCGGAAGTACTCTCGAATTCAAACTTAAGAAAATATCGAGAGCAAAGTAAGGAGGTACCATGAGAAGTTTCAAACGGATAGGCAAGCGTTTGATGCCTAATTAGAAGGTGAAAGGGGTTCAGAGCAACGAGAATAAGTATTGCGTCTGATACCAGAATTGATGATCTCATCGGTAGGTGGCTCATGAATTTCATATGAGTCCACGCGCGAGGAATAACTTTGGAAACATGAGGGTGTACAGGAGAGTCAGGTTTCGATCCTGGTGGAACTGTGGGTTATGGGCCCACCATGTGGGTTAAAAGTAGGAAGGGCGGAGACGTCTTGCGCGATCATGCAAGCAAGGCATGTCAGAGGGTAGCCTGTCGATTAAGTCGGCAACAACGTCGATACCAAGGGCGAGGGACGAAGAGAACCATTTTCCTGCTCGTTGGACGAGGCGGACCAATAGGCAAAGTTCCCGTCCATCGGTGGTTACCGAAATGTCATCAACAAAAGTAATAGGGTCTCACTGGCAGAGTTGTACACCGAGGTGTTTACATAAGAAGTAAATTATTACTGCTTAGGTTATATAGATCACAAGAAAGGTCAAACAAACCAATGGAAAGGAAAATGTGATCATCAGGTTAAACAGAACAATGGGAAGGAAAATGTGTTTAAACACATATTTCAGGGGTATATCCTTCCCAAGGATAAGCAGAGCATGATATCCATGACATGATATAATGTAGAAAACTCTTTAGGTAGGGGAGAGAAATTTCATGACATTACGCAAACAACGGTGTTTGGATAATCGAGCGAGAAACATTTAGTATTGGGTTTCAAATGTTCTTGTTGAAAATCGGTTTACCAGAAACATGCTTCGAGATAGCATTGACATGGTCTTCAAGCAAGGTTCGGACTTCAGATACTCATTGGATCCATCAGGAACAACTTATAAAATAGGTCTTACCACTTCCTCCAGGAGGAATGGTTATCCTTGCAAAAGAAATCATAATGATAGGTCTCCAGCCAGGGGGGGGGTGCTAGGCATGACATCATGTTACCGGGTCATCAAAGGACAAACAACATAACTCCTGGAAAGTTGTCCCAACCATCATATCTGACCGAGATTCAGATCCAATTGGTGTCATGATGCCTCAGACTCAGGATGTCCGAGAAGAAAAGGCGCAACACAAATCGTTGAAATGGCATTGCAAGATTCTCGGGAAATGAACTATGGGAGCGGGTTCCTGAAACAATAGTTCATCATTAAACCAAGGAGAGGTGAGGAGGTGGCTGATTGACTCAGCAACAATTCATTGAGATTTTCAAAAGATGGATTTCCACAATAATGTGAACAAGAAGATGACATTTGTCAGATCAAATGGTATAATGATGTATGCTCGAGGAAAACATACACAATTAAACATTGGTTGAAAGGTGCACCCGAAATATGGGTTGGGTTGCACGACCAATGTCAGAATGGTGATTCAATAGTCAATAGCCTAAGAATGAACTTTCGACCATTAACTTCAAAAAAATAGGGTTGCTAGAAGGAAAGAATCCAAACAACACCGTTCACTTGTTGGAATTAACACGGGGACCAAGAAAGAATGGTGATGGTGAGAAGTATTTCTATGTCAAGAATTCTCAAGAGGTGGAACAAACCTCAGAACATTCTTGACATAAAGGATGGTAATACTCCAAGGTAAAGAAGAACAATTGCTGGATAGCAAGGAACTCAAGGTATAACACCAAACATGAACAAGCTTGTGTTGGTGGGAGGGCAATAAAGTGGTCGACGATAATACAATTCATCGAGGGCAAGGATGGCATTTCTCATCATGAATTCAATTGATATCCTGGATGAGCTCAGAATGTTGATGATCACGACACCTTTGTCGCGAGAGTTCATGAAGATGTAATCGATCGGTAACGACATCAAGTCAAGTAATGATGAAGTGGAAGGTTATTGGAACCATGGGTAGGACACAAACTCGAAATCAAGCTTGCTGTCCAAGGACCAACGGTATGACGAGGAAGATCGATTGTAAGATTAGCTCACCGTCGAATTTTGTGCTCCGAGGAGAAGGACCCGGTAGCACAGTTAAAATTTAGCATGATAATGATATAGCCGATTAGGCTAGGAATGATGTGATCGGGTACAAACTCGTACTTATAGAAGCTTACCGAAGGGTTGTTGAACCGTAGTGTGGACTCGGTTCAATTATTGGTGTCTTTGAGTGTTTATAATTCAGAGCCCGTGAAAAATTGGAATCAGTGGGAATGTAGCACTTGATGAAGAACTCATAAGAAGTTATGCAGTTCCATGATAATCTCGAGATACCAGGGGGCAATACTCGATGACAGATCAAAGTAGAGGTTGGACTGGGGTATTGCTCTATAGAAGTCAAGTGCTTAACCTTGCCCGAGAAATGGTATTTAAAAGAGAACATGGTCGGAACCACGATTGTAAAAGGCCAGATCCCAGATATAAGATGAACTTATACCAAAGGAATAATTAATTTTAAAAGAAGCTTCGATGAGAAGATGTGCATTGTGTCCATGGGCATGAACGCAAAGTTCAAGGTCGACTCCCACTTCTCCAATGCATAACCTTTCATTCACTTCTCACGTTCGATGAAGTTGCAGTGTTGAAATTTTATCTGGTGAAGCACCAGAAGAGTATGACTCGTGAAAACTTTCGGGTTCACATGGTCTAGAGAAAGCATATGTTCAACACTTAGTGGCTTCTTAGAAACATATACCACAAGTTTCAAGAGTAAATAACACAAGTCCGAAAGCAGAGTATGGTTGGCCAAGCGGAGGATACAACTTAACAAAGGCATTAGGTATCAGGGGAAGAACTCACAAAGTGATCAAATGTGAAGGACACTGTCGGATAATAATCCAACAGTGGATATGGCGATCCACAATGGGGCTGATATGAGTATCGATACTCAATCAGAGGAAGAAAGATTGCAAATGCATCGGTTTATAGAACAGCTGAATAGTTCAACGCTTAATTAGCAAAGTAATTATGATTTTCAAATCAAGGGATCAGGAGCAAATGCTCTGATCAAGAATGGATAAGCTGAATAGAATTAGGGATACAATCAACGACAATTGGACTGGTCGAGAACCAATTCCAGTTAAAAGAATGGCAGCTCAGCCAGAAAGGTAATTTATAAGGATCAGTGATGATTGCGCGTATTCGCAAACATATTGAGTCAATAGACCCAAAATGATAATGACAAGGAATGTCAATAAGACTACGAGACTTATGGGATTAACCATAATGTGAGTCAAGCAAGAATTTCAAGAGCCAAAGGCTCCAAAGGATTTTCGGAAGATCGAATAGTATTTTGAAGACTTTTGTGAAACTCATGAACAACTGGGGATGAGCGGATACTCGATAAGTGCAACAATTAACCGTAGGGGTATTCAGGTGACAAAGAACAGCAAGGCAGTAAGCTCAAGGGATTATCGACACAACGACGAGTTTTTCAGGGTATCTTGTAATAACAAGACCACTGGGGATGAAGGTAAGAATAACAAATGCAAGTAGTTATCCATAAGGGTTTGCGGTGGAAGGTGAATTGCAAATGTGATGAACACAAGTTCTCGGGTTAACAGCGAAGAGTATCTTCAGGGTCTTCTGGTGCAGCAGACGATCATTAGTAATAAGGGGCTCTCCGGGTGAAAGTGATAACGAGATCCTAATGTTAGATTTAGTAAACTTCATTTAACCCGAGTAGAAAAGAGTTCAGAGTCCCAGAGTAAAGGTCGAGGAGTAAAAGATCCTAGTACCACCCGATGGCGACGTGGGCCCGTAAGGCACACGACCAAGTTAGTAAAAGTTTTTGTAATGTCTAGACTCGACTTCGGCCAAGGAGTGTGGAAGGGGGATTCCTACAGGCAGTCGGCTTTGATACCAACTTGTGACGCCCCCGATTCAATCGTACACTAATCATGCACGCAAATGTGTACGATCAAGATCAGGGACTCACGGGAAGATATCACAACACAACTCTAAAACATAAATAAGTCATACAAGCATCATAATACAAGCCAGGGGCCTCGAGGGCTCGAATACAAGTGCTCGATCATAGACGAGTCAGCGGAAGCAACAATATCTGAGTACAGACATAAGTTAAACAAGTTTGCCTTAAGAAGGCTAGCACAAACTGGGATACAGATCGAAAGAGGCGCAGGCCTCCTACCTGGGCTCCTCCCAACTACTCCTGGTCGTCGTCAGCGGGCTGCACGTAGTAGTAGGCACCTCCGGTGTAGTAGGGGTCATCGTCGACGGTGGCGTCTGGCTCCTGGACTCCAGTATCTGGTTGCGACAACCAGAACGAAAGGAAGGGGGAAAAGGGGGGAGAAAGCAACCGTGAGTACTCATCCAAAGTACTCGCAAGCAAGGAACTACACTACATATGCATGGGTATATGTTTAAGGAGGCCATATCAGTGGACTGAACTGCAGAATGCCAGAATAAGAGGGGGATAGCTAATCCTGTCGAAGACTACGCTTCTGGCAGCCTCTGTCTTGCATCAAGTATAAGAGAGTAGATTGAAGTCCTCCAAGTAGCATCTCATAGCATAATCCTACCCGGCGATCCCCTCCTCATATCCCTGAGGTAGAGCGACCACCGGTTGTATCTGGCACTTGGAAGGGTGTGTTTTATTAAGTATCCGGTTCTAGTTGTCATAAGGTCAAGGTACAACTCCAAGTCGTCCTGTTACCGAAGATCACGGCTATTCGAATAGATTAACTTCCCTGCAGGGGTGCACCACATAACCCAACACGCTCGATCCCATTTGGCCGGACACACTTTCCTGGGTCATGCTCGGCCTCGGAAGATCAACACGTCGCAGCCCCACCTAGGCTCAACGGAGAGGCCAGCACGCCGGTCTAAACCTAAGCGCGCAGGGGTCTGGGCCCATCGCCCTGAGCACACCTGCACGTTGCGTACGCGGCCGGTGAGCAGACCTAGCAACCTCCATTACAAAGGAAGTTGCGTTAACGCAGTCCAACCCGGCGCGCGCCGCTCAGTCGCTGACGTCACGAAGTGCTTCAGCTGATACCACGACGTCGGGATACCCATAACTACTCCCGCGTAGATGGTTAGTGCGTATAGGCTCGTAGCCAACTCAGATCAAATACCAAGATCTCGTTAAGCGTGTTAAATATCCGCGAACGCCGAACAGGGCCAGGCCCACCTGTCTCCTAGGTGGTCTCAACCTGCCCTGTCGCTCCGCCACAAAGACCCACACAGAGGGCCGTCGGGACAAAGGTCCTTTCAGCCCCCAATCCGTGAATCACTCGCGGGTACTCTTCGAGCTGACCCGACTTTAGTCACCATCTGTATAGTATGTATGTATAGTATATACCCGTGATCACCTCCCGAGTGATCACAGCCCAATAGTATAGCAAGGCAGACTGACAAGAATGTAGGGCCAATGATGATAAACTAGCATCCTATACTAAGTATTTAGGATTGCGGTTAAAGGTATCAACAGTAGTAACAAGGACAGGCTATGCATCAAGATAGGTATAACAGAAAGCAGTAACATGCTACACTACTCTAATGCAAGCAGTATAGAGTAGAATAGGCGATATCTGGTGATCAAAGGGGGGGGCTTGCCTGGTTGCTCTGGCAAGAAGGAGGGGTCGTCAACTCCGTAGTCGAACTGGGCAGCAGCAGCGTCGGTCTCGTAGTCTACCGGAGAGAAGAGGGGGAAGAAACAATGAATACAATGCAAACAAATGCATATCGATGCATGACATGACAAGTAACGATGCTAGGTGTGCCCAATCGCGGTAGTAGGTGATACCGACGAAGGGGGGAAACATCCGGGAAAGTATTCCCGGGGTTTCACGTTTTCGGACAGATGAACCGGAGGGGGAAAGTTGCATGTTTGGTATGCTAGAGGTGTGTGGTGGACGAACGGGCTGCTTATCCGGGTTCGTCTCGTCGTTCTGAGCAACTTTCATGTAGAAAGTATTTTCATCCGAGTTACGGATTAAAAGATATGATTTTCTAAAGATTTAAATCATTTTCTGATTTTATTTATTCATTTAAATCCAACCTTATCCAAAACAGTGTTTGCTGACGTCATCATGACGTCAGCAGTCAAACAGGGGCGTTGACTGGTCAAACTGACGTGTGGGTCCAGCGGGGCCCACCTGTCATACCCTGTTTAGGCTAATCAGGTTTTAGCTAAACTAATCACAGTTTAATTAGACTAATTAGTTAATTTGATTAATCTAATTATGATTAATTAACTTAATTAATTCCTTAATTAATTAATTAATTAATTAATTAATTATTTTTATTATTATTAATTTTAATTCCTTTTTTTAATAAAACGTTCTGGGGCCGTGGGGCCCCCATGTCATTGGCACCAGTGGCCAGAGTGGTTTCGGTGTTAGCGGGCGCTGGGCACCCGCCCGAACTGGTGCAGCGGGCGCTCGTCCGCAACAAACGGGGAAGGGGGGGGGCACGGCGAGCCGGGGCGCAGGCTCGCCGCCGGCGGCGACGGCGCACAGGGCGGAGCGGGGGAAACAGGGGCGCCACGGGGCCGGGCGCCGTGTGCAGAGGAGGCGGGGCACAGGTGGGTGAGGCCGGCAGGTAGCGGTGGTGGCCGGCCGTGGGCGTCGGCGACCAAAGCCACGCGCAGGCCGGCGTGGAGAGGCGAGGCCAAGGCGAGGGGAGACGAAGCGGGACGCGGGCCACGGC
>NC_041393.1:347850979-347861708 GCF_002162155.2 Triticum dicoccoides | reverse complement strand
GGGGGTGGCTACGGTTTCGGGATCTCACCCGGGGGGGAATAAGGAGAGAGGGGGTGGGTTTGCCAGGCGGCCCGGTGGCCTACTGGGCCGAAGCCCTGTGAGGGGGGGAAGGGGGTGTTCTTTTTTTTTCTTTTTGGTTTTCTGTTTTTCTTTCCTTTTGTATTTTCTTTTATTACTTCTTTTCTGTTTAAATCATTTAATCCATTTAGCCATTTTATAAAAATATGTCTGTTGCACTATAATTACCTTTGTAATATTCGTCAACCACCGAACAATTTTATTTTAATTTTTGAAAACTTTTATTGTTTTCATCAATTTGAATTTTGAATTTGAACGGTTTCGAATTATTGCGAGGATAGCAACAGTAATCGGGATGACGTGCCATGATTAGCGTGGGATTACTGTAGCAAGATTATCCGGGCGTTACACATGCTGAGGAGCAGTCTGCTCCGACAAGCCTTAGGGTTTGTTCCGTTGAAGCAGACGCTCCCGGCAAGTTTTGCTCCGGCAAGCTTGCCGGGGAACATCAAGCTCCGGCGGAGCCACAGGTTCTTGCCGTAGAAGCGGATGTTCCCGCAGCAGCAGATGTGCCTTTAGTCCTTGTTGTCGAGCCGCAAGCTCCAGCATGGGCACAGCAGATTGTCCATTTCCTTCAGACAGGAGAACTTCCCGAAGAACAAGAAGAAGCGGAAAGAGTAGCCCGGCAGTCAAGTATGTACCAGTTTGTCGATGACACACTGTACAGAAGAAGACACAACGGTGTGAAATTGAAGTGTATTCACCGGGAAGAAGGACAGAAGCTGTTGGCAGAGATACATGGAGGCATATGTGGTCACCACATTGGCGCAAGAGCACTTGCCGGCAAGGCATTCCGACAAGGTTTCTTTTGGCCGACAGCCCTCCAGGATGCAACTGCACAAGTAACCAAGTGTGAAGCGTGCCAGTTCCATTCCAAGCAGATACACCAGCCAGCTCAAGCTCTCCAGACGATCCCTTTATCCTGGCCATTTTTGGTCTGGGGGCTCGACATCCTCGGCCCCTTTCCCCGAGCTGTCGGGGGCTTTGAGTACTTGTACGTTGCAATCGACAAGTTCACAAAGTGGCCGGAAGTGGAACCAGTGAGGAAGGTGACAGCAAAGTCAGCAGTCAAGTTCTTCAGGTCGATTGTTTGCCGTTTTGGGATCCCTAACAGGATCATCACCGACAACGGCACACAATTTACGAGCCGCACCTTCATGCAATACGTCCAAGATCTTGGCGCCAAGGTCTGCTTCGCTTCTATTGCTCATCCGAGAAGCAACGGTCAAGCGGAGAGGGCAAATGCTGAAGTGCTGCGCGGGCTCAAGACCAGAACTTTCGACAGGCTGCACAAGTGCGGAAAGAACTGGATTGAGGAGCTGCCGGTGGTTCTTTGGTCGATCAGGACGACGCCAAATCGAGCCACTAGACAGACACCTTTCGCTCTAGTCTATGGAGCAGAGGCAGTTCTCCCCACAGAACTCGTATACGGGTCGCCTCGAGTGCTCGCTTATGATGAGCTTGAGCAAGAGCAGCTGCGACAAGATGACGCGCTGCTCCTTGAGGAGGATCGTCTTCAGGCTGCTGTACGAGCTGCTCGATACCAGCAAGCTTTGCGCCGCTACCATAGCCGCAAAGTTAAAGCCAGAAGCTTCGAGAAAGGCGACCTTGTTCTTCGGCGCGTTCAGTCCGCCAAGAATTCCAACAAGTTGACGCCGAAGTGGGAAGGCCCTTATCGAGTGAAACGAGTCACTAGGCCTGGCGCTGTCCGCCTTGAGACCAAAGATGGCGTACCGGTGAGCAACTCCTGGAACATTGAGCATCTTCGTAAGTTTTACCCGTAGGGCGCGGTTGCCGAAACCCGTTCCGACAACCACCTTTTGTACAAGTCTTGCCAATGTTGCATGTAATCCTTTGTACAAAGCCGGGCGCAGATCCCGTGCATAAGTAAAGCTCATGTGCTCCGCACATCTTGTCAATTTCATGCTTTTTACTTTATATTTGCATGCGTTGTCTGACACTTTGTGCAGCACCTACCCCCGGTAAGCAATAACGAGCTATAAGGCTCCATGCCTTTATTTTCTCTTCTTTCTTTTTCTCAAAAAGGAAAAGGAAGGTTCCCTCGCCCACAAGTTTCCCGGGGGGGAAGGAGAAGATAATGGTGTGGATCAGGCGTCGTTCAAGCAAGTTTTCGCCTTACCGGAAAGCAAACGACAGAAAAGCTAAGTTGCCAAAGTTTGAGCAATCAGTTTTTAAATTTTAAAGTTATCTTCCTTGAACGACCGTGCTTTGTATGGAAAACCTATGCGCGGAGGAACCAACTCGTAGCTAGTTGTGCCCTTACTTTGTTTCGAGTCCGCTCAACAACTTAAGTGAGCTGCGACTAGTTGCGACAAGGTTTCTTGTCGGAAGCGGCACCGCCAGCAGGCTGCTGATGTCCCGCACTCAGCGCTCGCGGCAAAGGTACCTGCGCCGTCAAGTTCCCTAAAAGCGTAGGGTAAAAACATACAAAAGAAGGGAGCAAGTAAAGGAAATAACATAACAATCTCTACCCAAAATAAAGTTGTATTACAAGATAGCTTGTCGCAGCTCTAATAGATTGTTCTCGTGACATAACCAGCAGCGACAAAGAGAAAAAGGAAACGGGCGGCCTAATCTACGCGATCGCTCTCAACCCTCTTAATCTCGCTCACCTTGTCCACAATGGATGCGACAAGGGCCTTGAGCGCATCCAGATCAGCATCCGGCGGCAAGGATTTGAGGACGTTGGTGAGGTTGAGGCCTGGATTGTGGAAGGCCACCTTCACCAGCACCTTCTCAAGAACCCTCGCGCAGATCCTGCGCGACTCGTCGGCCAGCTGCTTTGGGATCTTCTCCCGGAGTCGCTGGAGTGCCATCGCCACGCCCTTGAAGAACAGGCTGAGCTTGGCGCTGGGTTGGAGGTGCTCGTCGGAGGAGTACCCAAGCTCCTCCATCCCCAGCTGCGCCAGCTCCCTGTCGATGGCGGCGGAAATATTCACCAGACCCTCAGTCCTGTGCTCCACAGTCTCCCTGAAGGCGTCGTGGGTGGCAGCAGCATTCGCCAGCAGCGCCTCGCCGGCCTTGATCTTCTCCGACAAGGCCACCTCCCGCTCCCTGGCGCCGTCCAGCGTCTGAGTCAAGGTGGCCAGCTTCAACTCGAGGTCCGCGTTGGAATCCTTGGCGGCGCTGAGCTCCTTGCTCCTCTCTGTGAGAAGGCCCTGCAGTTCACCATGAGCGGCGGCATCCTTCTCGCGCTCACGCTTGAGAGCGGCAAGCTCCTCGCCACTCGCCCTGAGATCAGCCTCCAGCTGCGCTACCTTCGTCTCCAGCTCCTTCTTGGCGGCCTCGGCAGCTTCGGCAGCATCCCTCGCTTCCTTGACAGCCCCGCCAATTGCTTGCTCCCGCGCGGCAAGTTCCTCCTCGTGGCTGTCAAGTTTCACCTTGCGCTGCGCCAACTCTCCTTCCTGCGCGAATAAGTTTTCGGAGACAAGCCATTGCTTCTCTTCAGCTTCAGCCTTCTTGAGGAGGAAGGCTTTCCGCTCCTCGAGAAGTTGCTCCCGCTCCTCCGCCAAGGACCAGAGAGCTTCCTGCCTGAGGCCTCGGAGCTCCTCCGCGCGCTTCTCAATATCAACCCCCGCCTTCGCAACAAGCGCCTCTCGGGACGCCAGTTTGGCTTGGCGGGCGCGGTAAAGCGACGTCAGCTTCTGCAGCAGCCGCTCCTCCTCAGGCTCATCGCTGCTCCTGCTTGGCGTGTCGACCCAGCAGAGGAGAGCACCTCTCCGTCCAGGATTTCTCCCTCGACCGGCGCCCTGGAGATTGACGCCCAGGGGAGCTTGATGAAGATACCGTCGCCGGCCTTCAAGTAGGCGCCGGGCTGGGGCTGTTCGGAGCATAGCGCTGCAGCGTCGGCGGAGGGATCGGCGGTCGGCGCAGCTCCTGGCGCTCCTGCGGCCTCGGGGCCGTCAGTGCGATCGCCGGATCCCTCGCCCACTTCTGCGGCGGCAGCCTTGGCGGCCTCTTCGCCGGCGGGATCATCAGCACCGGCCTCTTCTTCGGTGGCGGCGTCGGCGTCGTCGTTGCCGCGTGCGTCATCCTCGCCGGTGGCCTCGGTTTCCATCGGCTCCATGGCGGGTGGATCTGACGACCGAAGAGGGGAGAGAAGTCAAGCAAATATACAAGAAGAAAATCAGAAGAAGAAGAACCCAAGGGGAGTTTTTCAGGCAAAAGGGTTACCTGTACTTGGATCTGCAGTCGTGGTCTCGACCACCGGAGGATCGCTGGTGCTGTCCCTTGCCGGAGAACTGCCCCTTGCCGGAGAGTTCTCCCTTGCCGGAGAGCGCTCCCTTGCCGGAGAGCGCTCCCTTGCCAGGGACTCCTCCCTTGGCGGCATAGTCGAAGCAGATGGCACTTCGGGAGAAGCTTCCGGGCATTCCTGATGAGGCTGTTCTGCTCCTACACAAATCCAACAGACAAGATATCAGTAGAGAAAAGAGCACCCATGCGCACCTGACAGCAGGAAGTTAACTATAAACTTACGCTGGGGGCTGCACTGGGGGCTGCTTTGGGGAGTAGTTGCCGGGTCCGTCAAGGTGGCCTCAGACACCCCCCCTGCTGACACGGTGGGATCATCTTCGATGACAATCACCGGGGCCTTGGCTCTCTTCGCCGCTCTCTGGGCCAGCGTCCTGAAAAGGAATGGATTCAGATCGAATCAAGTCAGATACAAGATGAAAGCAACAAGATAACAAGGTTGAAGAACTACGAGGACAGCAAGGGGATCTTACTCTTCTTCTTCGTCGTCGGAGCTGAGCGCGAAGAGATCGAAGTCCGGCTCGCCTCCGGTGCGGTGAGGCAGAGGAGTAGGCTCCCTCGCCCGCTTGGCAGGAGCAGTGGTGGCGGACCGGGAAGACCCCGCTCCAGTTGCCGCGGCGGCGTGAGGCGCTCCTGCGGCAACGGTGCTTGCCGCGGTAGAGCGTGTCGCGCGGCTCGGCGGCTGTTGACCCGTCTGCTGCCCCGCTACGTCCGCGGCCTTGCGGAGACGCCTTCTTGGCGGGGCCAGGGGCTCCGCTTGCGGCAAGCTGTCTGAAGGTTCGGGCTCTTCCTCGCCAGGCTCGCTCGGCTCAGCTTCAGGACCGGCAAGACCTTCCTCGCCGGCAAACTCCTCGCGCTCGGCAAGGCTTGCCGCCTCTGCTGCCTCTGCCTCCTCCATGGTGAACCCGAACACGCCCGCGGCAGCAGCTGCTGCCGCCTCTTCCAGCCTGGTGGCGATGCGCTGCATCTCCGCATCGGTGGTGTCGCGGGTGAGGCTCTTCTGTTTGTCAGCGCGGACAGGCACTTCTACCAAGTCGTCGAAGAATGCCCGCACGACGTCATCCGCAGGTTCTTGCCAAGTTGGGGTGATTCCGTGAGAGTCACACAACGGCATCATCGCGCGGATGCGGTCAAGTGAAGAATTGTTGCACAGCGGAACGACATTCCGCGGCAACATAAATGGGTGCTGAGGGTCGCGCTTGAACAGCTCCAGAAGCATTGCGTCCAATTCCAAGACCGTGAAGTTGAAATTGAGGCCCGGGCGCAGCCTCATGATATCCGCCGAGTTCTTGAACTCCCAGGCGGGTCTCCCCCTCTCCTGCAGGGGGGCGATACGGCGGCGAAGGAAATCTGCGCCTACAGCGCCTACAGTGAGACCGGCAAGCTTGAGGCGAACGATGCGGGTGACGGCAATCTTCAGCCTGTCATCTTCCGGGGCCACGTTGCTCCAATCATTGCCGCGTACTATTGGGGCTTGGGGCACAACAGTGAATGGCTGCGGGTCCTCCTCGACGATCCAGCACCACTCTGCTCTCCACTCCTCCCACTTGCTGCGGAGCTCACCCTCCAGATATGCTTCCTTCTTGCCGACTCTCGAGATCCAAGCGATCCCGCCAGCAAGAGGCTCTCCTCTCTCGACTCGAGGCATGAAGAAGTGGCGGAAAAGGGCTACGTTTGGGTGGACTCCGACAAAGTTTTCGCACAGATGTGCGAAAACTGCCATGGTCAGAACGGCATTGGGGGTGAAGTCAAGGAGGTGGAACCCGTAGGTGTTCATGATGTCGCAAAAGAATTCAGAGAAAGGCGGGCAGAGCCCACAGTAGAAGAATAGCGCGAAAAAGGGGTACCCGTTCGGAGCCAGTCTCGAAGCGGTGGCCGGGAGTACCCTCGTGCACGGATGCGCTCGCGTCTCCGTCGACCAGAAGAGGTAGTAGTACTCCCTCAGCTCCTTTGCACAGAGCTGAGGGGAGAAGAGGGCCCGCTCCTTCCGCAGCGCCGCGAGCCGCTGCGCCTCGGCCGACTTCACACCCTTCCCCTTGTCAGCTTTTGGAGCCATGGCGGAGGTGGTGGAGGAAGTTGGCGGCGTTGGTGATGTTGGTGGCAATGGAGGGCGGAGCGCTGCTCTCCTTCGGCTTCGGGAAGAAGGAGGGGAGCGGCGGAGATTTTCGAGAATGGAGTAGCAACCGGCAAAGTGGGGAAACTGCCCCTGCTTCCCCTGCTTATAAAGTGGGAGGGGGGCGGACGTTTCGCCCTTCCGAATAAAGAAACCACCCACGATCTCTCCCACAATGCCGCATTCAACACGTGCCGTTCGTGGAGGGCGCGGTGGATACGGAGTAAGATTCGGCGTTACCCGGGCCGCGCGTGCCCGTGCCCTATTTTGGGCCTGGCCCAACAGCGCTCGGCAGTGTGTGTGGCCCAGGCCCGGGGGCTCCTGTCGGTGTACTAGAATAGGGGTACCCTAGTATCCCGAACTTGTGCACGGGCAGTAGCAGCACCCCGCGGCAAGGCTTGCCGGATGACCGCCACGATCCTCCGTGGTTCCTTTGGAGCCATTCAAGAACCAAGTATTCAAGCCAAGGAGACAAGGCCCCGGCAAGAGGAGCTTGCCGGGAAGGCCAACCAAGGAATCCCAAGGAACTTGCTGCGACGCGCCACGCATCCCGGCAAGGCAACAAGACCCCGGCAAGAGGAGCTTGCCGGGAAGACCAACCAAGGCATCTCAAGGCCTGGTGAGCGGCAAGCTTCCGGGCGCGACAAGACGACGACCGCGGCAAGGTGCTTGCCGCGGCAAGTAACCACCCTGTACCCACGCTCCAGCGCATCCACCAACGTGTCGCCCCGGGGCTCCTCCAGGCGCGCGTGGCAGGAGGCTGTGCAGCCAGCGGTGCGCGGTGGCATGCGACGCTGACAAGATCGCCATCGTGGCGAACGGTGGCGTCCCTGACGGTCCCTTTCTGCACTGTTTGGGCGACACAGACAGGCATTCAATGCCCTGTCCCCTGCCGTCAGGGTTAGGTAGGATACACTGTGCAAGTAGGTGTACCAACCACAACTTCTTTTCCATTTTTACCCTTCTCTGCATTGCCACGTGTCGGTGACCCCTTGAGCATATAAAAGGAGGCCCATGCGCAACGTAGAGGGGGTTGGACTCATTTGGAAGCCAGAAAAACACTTAGTTCTCTCGAGCAAGAACACAATACAATCAGACAAGCAGCAGTAGGAGTATTATCTCCCCGGAGAGCTCCGAAGCTGGGTAAACTGCTCGTGTGCTTCACCTCGATCTGGTCTTCGTGCGCTCTCCGCACCCCGCCGAACCGAAAGGGGCCCGGTCCGCCGGCCCCATAGGTGTTCGTGGATCAGTTTCCCCGACAAAAATCTTCAACCTGATAAGCTCGAACCCAAATCTGAGAAGTGCGTCTTCATAGGATACCCAAAGGAAACTGTTGGGTACACCTTCTATCACAGATACGAAGGAAAAATCTTTGTTGCTAAGAATGGATCATTTCTAGAGAAGGAGTTTCTCTCGAAAGAAGTGAGTGGGAGGAAAGTAGAACTTGATGAGGTAACTGTACCTTCTCCCTTATTGGAAAGTAGTTCATCACAGAAATCTGTTCCAATGATTCCTACACGAATTAGTGAGGAAGCTAATGATGATGATCATGAAGCTTCAGATCAAGTTACCACAGAACCTCGTAGGTCTTCCAGAGTAAGATCCGCACCAGAGTGGTATGATAATCCTGTTCTAGAAGTCATGTTACTAGACCGTGATGAACCTACAAACTATGATGAAGCGATGATGAGCCCAGATTCCGCGAAATGGCTTGAGGCCATGAAATCTGAGATGGGATCCATGTATGAGAACAAAGTGTGGACTTTGGTGGAGTTGCCAATGATCGGCAAGCCATAGAAAATAAATGGATCTTTAAGAAGAAGACCGACGCAGATGGTAATGTTACTGTTTACAAAGCTCGACTTATTGCGAAAGGTTTTTGACATGTTCAAGGAGTTGACTACGATGAGACTTTCTCACCCGCAGCAATGCTTAAGTCTGTCCGAATCATGTTAGCAATTGCTGCATTTTATGATTATGAAACTTGGCAAATGGATGTCAAAACTGCATTCCTAAATGGATTTCTGGGAGAAGAGTTGTATATGATGCAACCTGAAGGTTTTGTCGACCCACAGGGTGCTAACAAAGTGTGCAAGCTCCAGCGATCCATTTATGGACTGGTGCAAGCCTCTCGGAGTTGGAATAAATGTTTTGATAGTGTGATCAAAGCATATGGTTTTATACAGACTTTTAGAGAAGCATGTATTTACCAGAAAGTGAGTGGGAGCTCTGTAGCATTTCTAATATGATATGTAGATGACATAGTGTTGATTGGAAATGATATAGAATTTCTGGATAGCATAAAGGGATACCTGATTAAGGGTTTTTCTATGAAAGACCTCGGAGAAGCTGCTTACATATCGGGCATCAAGATCTATAGAGACAAATCAAGACGCTTAATTGGACTTTCACAAAGCACATACCTTGATAAAGTTTTGAAGAAGTTCAAAATGGATTAGTCAAAGAAAGGGTTCTTGCCTGTGTTACAAGGTGTGAAGTTGAGTCAGACTCAATGCCCGACCACGATAGAAGATAGAGAGCAAATGAAAGTCATTCCCTATGCTTCAGCCATAGGTTCTATCATGTATGCAATGCTGTGTACCAGGCCTGAGTGGAGCATAATAGGGAGGTTCTATCATAGGTTCTATCATGTATGTCTTGCTATAAGCATAATAGGGAGGTACCAAAGTAATCCCGGAGTGGAGCACTGGACAGCGGTCAAGAACATCCTGAAATACCTGAAAAGGACTAAGGATATGTTTCTCGTTTATGGAGGTGAAAAGGAGCTCGTCGTAAATGGTTACGTCGCTGCAAGCTTTGACACTGATCCGGATGACTCTAAGTCGCAAACCGGATACGTATTTTTATTGAATGGAGGAGCTGTCAGTTGGTGTGGTTCCAAGCAGAGCGTCGTGGCGGGATCTACGTGTGAAGCGGAGTACATTGCCGCTTTGAAAGCGGCAAATGAAGAAGTTTGGATGAAGGAGTTCATACCCGATCTAGGTGTCATAAATAGTGCATCGGGTCCAATGAAAATAGTTTGTGACAATACTGGTGCAATTGCCTTGCCAAAGGAATCTGATGACCCACAAGTATAGGGGATCTATCATAGTCCTTTCGATAAGTAAGAGTGTCGAACCCAACGAGGAGTAGAAGGAAATGATAAACGGTTTTCAGCAAGGTATTCTCTGCAAGTACTGAAATAAGTGGTAACAGATAGTTTTGTGATAAGATAAATTGTAACGAGCAACAAGTAACAAAAGTAAATAAAGTACAGCAAGGTGGCCCAATCCTTTTTGTAGCAAAGGACAAGCCTGGACAAACTCTTATGATAGGAAAAGCGCTCCCGAGGACACATGGGAATATCGTCAAGCTAGTTTTCATCATGCTCATATGATTCGCGTTCGGTACTTTGATAATTTGATATGTGGGTGGACCAGTGCTTGGGTGTTGCCCTTACTTGGACAAGCATCCCACTTATGAATAACCTCTATTGCAAGCATCCGCAAGTACAACAAAAGTATTAAGGTAAACCTAACCATATCATGAAACATATGGATCCAAATCAGCCCCTTATGAAGCAATGCATAAACTAGGATTTAAGCTTCTGTCACTCTAGCAACCCATCATCTACTTATTACTTCCCAATGCCTTCCTCTAGGCCCAAATAATGGTGAAGTGTTATGTAGTCGACGTTCACATAACACCACTAGAGTTTAGACAACATACATCTCATCAAAATATCGAACGAATACCAAATTCACATGACTACTAATAGCAAGACTTCTCCCTTGTCCTCAGGAACAAACGTAATTACTCACAAAGCATATTCATGTTCATAATCAGAGGGGTAATAATGTGCATGAAGGATCTGAACATATGATCTTCCACCAAATAAACCAACTAGAATCAACTACAAGGAGTAATCAACACTACTAGCAACCTACTAGCACCAATCCCAGACTTGGAGACAAGAATTGGATACAAGAGATGAACTAGGGTTTGGAGATGAGATGGTGCTGGTGAAGATGTTGATGGAGATTGCCCTCTCCCGACGAGAGTAGCGTTGGTGATGACAATGATGACGAATTCCCCTCCCGGAGGGAAGTTTCCCCGGCAGAACAGCTCTGCCAGAGCCCTAGATTGGTTCCGCCAAGGTTCCGTCTCGTGGCGGCGGAGTCTCGTCCCGAAAAGTTCCTTCCTATTTTTTTCTCATCGAAAGACTTCATATAGGAGAAGATGGGTGTCGGAGAGCCACCAGGGGCC
>NC_041393.1:347769197-347850845 GCF_002162155.2 Triticum dicoccoides | reverse complement strand
AAGGTGTGGGCCCCCTGTCCTTCATCTCTGGTGATGATTTTTCTTTATTTATTTCAAGGTATTCTGTGGAGTTTCAGGACTTTTGGAGTTGCGTAGAATAGGCCTCCAATATTTGCTCCTTTTCCAGCCCAGAATTCCAGCTGCCGGCATTCTCGCTCTCCATGTAAACCTTGTAAAATAAGAGAGAATAGCCATAAGTATCGTGACATAACGTGAAATAACAGCCCATAATGCAATAAATATTGTCATAAAAGCATGATGCAAAATGGACATATCAACTCCCCCAAGCTTAGACCTCGCTTGTCCTCAAGCGAAAAGCCGATAACAATAAATATGTCCTCATGTTTAGAGGTAGAGGCGTCGATAAAAACAAAATATGGACATGAAGGCATCATGATTATTTCATAATAGCGACATAAATATATTTGTCATATGATTACTCATGTTCAAGTGATGATCTATTCACAAAGCCAAAGCATGAATCAGAAACCTTATTGGGCACTAACAATTATAATATCAGTCATTGAAGCAATTTCAATTTATCATAACATCAGAAAGAGTCTATGTCAGAGCTTAAAAGCAAGTCCACATACTCAACTATCATTTAGTCCTTCATAATTGCTAGCACTCACGCGATACTTGTGGTTACAGAGTTTTAATTGGACACAGAGAAAGATAGGGGCTTATAGTTCTGCCCCACAACCTTTTACCTCAAGGGCAATGTCAACAATAATAATTCATGCTCCCCCACATCCAATTAGATATGTATATCATACTCTTTCCAACATGCTGAGCTTGCCAAAGGATAAAATGAAAAAAGAAAGGTGAGGATCACCATGACTCTTGTATAAGGTAGAGGATAATAATAAAAGATCGGCCCTTCGCAGAGGGAAGCAGAGGTTGTCATGCGCGTTTAGGGTTGATGCACAAAATCTTAATGCAAAAGAACGTCACTTTATTTTGCCCCTTGCATGTGAACCTTTATTATGCAGTCCGTCGCTTTTATTGCGTCCACAACAAGTTCATACAAAGCTTATTTCTCTACACTAATAAGTCATGCATATTTAGAGAGCAATTTTTATTGCTTGCACCGATGACAACTTACTTGAAGGATCTTACTCAATCCATAGGTAGACATGGTGGACTCTCATGGCAAAACTGGTTTAAGGGTATTTGGAAGCACAAGTAGTATTTCTACTTGGTGCTAAGAATTTGGCTAGAATGAGGGGGAAAGGCAAGCTCAACATGGTAGAGGATCCATGACAACATACTTTATCTTGGATGTAAGAAAACACAACTCATTATGTTGTCTTCCTTGTCCAACTTCAACTCTTTTAGCATGTCATATTTTAATGAGTGCTCCCAATCATAAAAGATGTCAATGATAATATATCTATATGTGAAACCTCTCTTTCCTTATTACTTCCTATTAATTGCAACGATGACCAAAGCTATATTTGCCAATTCCCAACAACTTTTAATCATCATACTCTCTCTATGTGAAGTCATTACTTTCACTAAGATCAATATGAACTCTTTGATTCTTTTTATTCTTTTTCCACTAATCACCCAAGATCATGGCAAAATACTCAAGCCCTTGACTCAACACTAATCTTTATTATATAGCTCACGAACTCGATTACAAAGAAGGATCATAAAGCAAAACTCAAAACTAGATCATGCCATGACTTTATTCTACTAAATCAAGATACTACTAAGAGGATCGAACTAAGAAAAACGGTAAAGATAGGAGTTGTGATGGTGATACGATACCAGGGCACCACCCCCAAGCTTGGCAGTTGCCAAGGGGAGTGCCCATACCCATGTGATTATTTCTCCTTCTTTGTTGTAGGTGTAATATTCTTGGCGATGATTCCCCTCAGAATACGGTTCTCCTGCTCGAGCTTATTGACTTGCTGCTTGAAGTCCATTATTTCCTTGCGAAGCTTTCCTGTAACGGCTAAAGCTCCTTGTACCCAAGGGTGTTGCATAGCTGCGGGAGAACAAGAGACACTCCTCCTCATATTTTCATAGGAAAGAAATTTAACATTGGAAGGGATAACCGAGTTTGGAATAGGCGAGCTCTGTAGTTCCCCCTTTGTAAACCCACCTCGAAGGTGAGAGGTGACTTCTTGATCTTCCATGGCATCTACTCTCATCAGGTCAGCCTCCATATCTTCCTCCGTTGCCGGCCCAAAAAGGTCAGCGTCGCTGTTTACCGTTGGTTCCGGTGCCGGGTTAGATACCCGGCTTTCTCCGACAGACTCTTGAGAAGACATCTTGCTTTAATCTGCAGCAGCAACAGCTCGAAACGAAAATAGAGGATATTTGCGTGATACGAGAGTCAAAACCTTCGAGAGTATATATAATGAATTTTACCGACCAAAATATGTATCATGCAAGGAAACGGAGTCCGGAGGGCACACGAGGTGCTCACGAGGTAGGGTGCGCGCCCAGGGGGTAGGGCGGGCCCTCCACCCTCGTGGAGGCCTCGTGTCCTCCCCGGGCTGCTACTTATTTTTCTATTTTTCTAAATATTCCAAAGCGGAGAAATATTGCCTTAAAAATTGTTTTGGAGTCGGTTTACTTACCGTACCACATACCTATTCCTTTCCGGAGTCTGGAACGTTCTGGAAAGTGTCCTCTATGTATTCCTCCGGGGTTACGGTTTCAATAATATTGGTTTCAACATTTATTGGATTACCTGAGATATAGTGTTTGATCCTTTGACCGTTTACCACTTTCGGATTTGTGCCTGCGAAGTTGTTGATTTTTATGGCACCGGAACGATAGACCTCCTCGATAACGTAGGGACCTTCCCATTTAGAGAGATTTTTTCCTGCAAAAAATCTTAAACGAGAGTTGTATAGAAATACATAATCACCTATATTAAACTCACACTTTTGTATCCTTTTGTCATGCCATCTTTTAACCTTTTATTTAAACAACTTGGCATTTTCATACGCTTGGGCTCTCCATTCATCAAGTGATCTAATATCAAATAACCTCTTCTCACCGGCAAGTTTGAAGTCATAGTTGAGCTCTTTAATAGCCCAGTATGCCTTGTGTTCTAGTTCGAGAGGTAAGTGACAAGCTTTTCCATAAACCATTTTATATAGAGACATGCCCATAGGATTTTTATATGCAGTTCTATAGGCCCATAATGCATCATCAAGTTTCTTGGAACAATTCTTCCTAGACCTATTAACAGTCTTTTACAAAATTAATTTGAGCTCTCTATTGCTCAACTCTACTTGACCACTAGACTGCGGGTGATAAGGAGATGCAATCCTATGATTAACGTCATATTTAGCAAGCATCTTACGGAAAGCACCATGAATAAAGTGTGAACCACCATCAGTCATTAAATATCTAGGGACTCCAAACCTCAGAAAAATAAGTTCCTTAAGCATTTTAATAGAAGTGTTATGATTAGCACTACTAGTTGGAATAGCTTCTACCAACTTAGTAACGTAACCAACAACAACTAAAATATGAGTATATCCATTAGAGGCGGGAAAAGGTCCCATATAATCAAAGCCCCAAACATCAAATGGTTCAATAACGAGTGAATAATTCATAGGAATTTCTTGACGTCTACTAATATTACCAATTCTTTGACATTCATCACAAGACATAACAAACTTACGGGCATCCTTGAAGAGAGTAGGCCAATAAAAACCAGATTGCAATACCTTATGTGCAGTCCTATCTCCAGCATGGTGTCCTCCATAAGCTTCGGAGTGACACTTGCGTAGGATCTGTTCCTGTTCATGCTCAGGTACACAACGTCTGATGACACCATCTACTCATTCTTTATAGAGATGTGGGTCATCCCAAAAGTAATGTCGCAAGTCATAGAAAAACTTTTTCTTTTGTTGGTATGTGAAGCTAGGTGGTATAAATTTAGCAACAATATAATTAGCAGCATACCATGGAGTGCTACGAGAAGTGCTTACGACATTTAATTGTTCATCAGGGAAGCTATCATTAATAGGTAGTGGGTCATCAAGAACATTCTCTAACCTAGACAAGTTATCTGCAATGGGGTTCTCAGCTCCCTTTCTATCAACAATATGTAAATCAAATTCTTGAAGCAGAAGAACCCATCTAATAAGTCTAGGTTTTGCATCCTTCTTTTCCATAAGATATTTAATAGCAGCATGATCAGTGTGAATAGTTACTTTGGAATCAACAATATAAGGTCTAAACTTATCACAAGCAAACACAACTGCTAAAAGTTCCTTTTCGGTAGTAGCATAATTTCTTTGAGCATTATCTAGAGTCTTACTAGCATAATGGATAACATTCAATTTCTTATCAACTCTTTGCCCTAGAACAGCACCTACATCATAATCACTAGCATCGCACATAATTTCAAAGGGTAAATTCCAATCAGGTGGCTGAACAACAGGTGCAGAGACTAATGCTTTCTTAAGTATTTCAAATGCTTCTACACAATCATCATCAAATACGAACGGTATATCTTTTTGTAATAAATTAGTCAGAGGCCGAGAGATTTTTGAGAAGTCCTTAATGAACCTCCTATAAAATCCAGCGTGACCAAGGAAACTTCTTATACCTTTGATGTCCTTGGGACATGGCATATTTTCAATAGCATCAACCTTGGCCTTATCAACTTCAATACCTCTTTTAGAAACTTTGTGCCCCAAGACAATACCTTCATTAACTATAAAGTGGCACTTTTCCCAATTCAAGACAAGATTAGTTTCTTCGCATCTCTGCAAAACTCGAGCAAGATTGCTCAAGCAATCATCAAAAGAGGAACCATAGACGGAAAAGTCGTCCATGAAGACCTCACAAATCTTTTCACAGAAGTCAGAGAATATAGCCATCATGCATCTTTGAAAGGTATCAGGTGCATTACATAAACCAAAAGGCATACGTCTATAAGCAAAAGTACCAAAAGGGCATGTAAAACTAGTCTTTGATTGATCTTTAGCTGACACAGGTATTTGAGAGAAACCAGAATAACCATCTAGAAAGCAATAATGTGTATGTTTACATAATCTTTCTAGCATTTGATCAATAAAAGGTAAGGGGTAATGATCTTTCTTAGTAGCTTTATTTAATTTACGGAAATCAATTGCCATCTTGTAACCTATGATAATTCTTTGCGGGATCAATTCATCTTTATCATTAGGGACAACAGTAATACCTCCCTTCTTAGGGACACAATGGACAGGATTTACCCACTGACTATCAGCAACGGGATAAATTATACCTGCCTCCAAAAGCTTGAGTATTTCCTTTCTTATCACTTCTTTCATTTTAGGATTCAAACGACGTTGAGGGTCACAAACTAGTTTGGCATCAGCTTCCAAATTTATTTTATGTTGACATAGAGTGGGACTGATGCCCTTAAGATCATCCAGAGTATATCCAATAGCAGCACGGTGCTTCTTCAGAGTTTTCAATAATCTTTCTTCTTCATGCTCTGAAAGGTTAGCACTAATAATAACATGATATATTTTCTTTTCATCAAGATAAGCATATTTAAGATTATCAGGCAACGGTTTAAGCTCAAAGACGGGATCACCCTTGGGTGGAGGAGGATCCCCTAGGATTTCAACAGGCAAATTGTGTTGCAGAATAGGTTCCTGTTTAAAGAATACTTCATCTATTTCCCTTCTTTCATTCATTGACATATCATTTTCATGGTCTAGCAAATACTGTTCTAAAGGATCACTAGGAGGTACGGCAATGGAAGCAAGACCAATAATTTCATCCTTACTAGGCAATTCCTCCTCACGATGATGCTTACTAAATTTAGAGAAATTAAACTCATGAACCATATCATCCAAGCCAATAGTAACAACATTCTTTTTGCAGTCTATCGTAGCATTAACAGTATTCAAGAAGGGTCTACCAAATATTATGGGACAAAAGCTATCTTGTGGAGAGCCAAGAACAAGAAAATCAGCGGGATATTTGGTTTTTCCACACAAGACTTCAACATCTCTAACAATTCCCATTGCAGATATAGTATCTCTATTGGCAAGTTTAATTGTAACATCAATATCTTCTAACTCAACAGGTGCAATATCATGCATAATTTCTTTGTATAAATCAATGGGTATAACACTAGCACTAGCACCCATATCACACAAGCCATGATAACAATGATCTCCTATTTTAATAGAAATAACGGGCACACCTACCATAGGTCTATGTTTATCTTTATCACAAGGTTTAGCAATTCTACCAGTCTCACCCTGGAATTGAATAACATGCCCAGCGATATTATCAGACAAGAGATCTTTAACAATACCAATATTAGGTTCTACTTTGACTTGCTCAGGAGGTGTATAAGTTCTAGTATTGCTTTTACGAACAACAGTTGAAGCTTTAGTATGATCCTTCATTCTAACAGGGAAAGGTGGTTTCTCAACATAAGAAGTGGGAACGATAGGATCATTATAAGTGGCAATTTTTTCTTCAACTTCAATAGGTGCAGCTACTTTTACTTCTATGGGAGGATGATATTTAAACCACTTCTCCTTGGGGAGATCAACATAAGTAGCAAAAGATTCACAGAAAGAAGCTACTATCTTAGAGTCAAGTCCATATTTAGTGCTAAACTTACGGAAAATATCAGTATCCATAAAAGATTTAACACAATCAAACTTAGGTGTCGTACCTGACTCCTTACCTTCGTCGAGGTCCCAATCTTCAGAGTTGCGTTTAATTCTATCCAATAAATTCCATCTGAATTCAATAGTCTTCATCATAAAAGAGCCAGCACAAGAAGTATCGAGCATGGTGCGATTATTATCAGCAAGCCGAGCATATTTTTTTTGCATAATTACTCCTCTTGCGAGCTCATGATTGGGGCATGAATATAACATTGATTTAAGCCTCCTCCGAGCTTGAGCGATGCTTTCTCCTTCGTGAGGCAAAAATTGTATATATAATTGCGATCATGATGAACAAGATGCATAGGGTAATACTTTTGATGAAATTCAAATTTCACTCTTTTATAGTTCCATGATCTCGAATCATCACATAGCCTATACCATGTCAATGCGTCTCCCTTCAAAGATAAAGGGAAAGCCTTCTTCTTAACAACATCACCGGGTATACCTGCAAGCTTAAATAGTCCACAAACATCATCCACATAGCGTAGATGTTCATCAGGATGCTTTGTTCCATCTCTTGTAAAAGTGTTAGCTAGCAGTTTTTCCATCAAACCTGAAGGAATCTCAAAAGGAGTTTCATTTTCAAAAGGTTCAGTAGGTTGATTAGGTTGAGTAGGTTGAGGAGCAACTCTTTGCTCTACTGGACGGGGTGAAGATACCCCGAACAAGCCCCTCAGACATTTACTTTCCATAGTAACAAGTGACAGAAAATTTCAGCACACTAAATAAATTTTTCCTTACCAAATTCCACCTACCAAAGGCGCTTCACTCCCCAGCAACGGTGCCAGAAAAGAGTCTTGATGACCCACAAGTATAGGGGATCTATTGTAGTCCTTTCGATAAGTAAGAGTGTCGAACCCAATGAGGAGCAGAAGGAAATGATAAGCGGTTTTCAGCAAGGTATTCTCTGCAAGTACTGAAATAAGTGGTAACAGATAGTTTTGTGATAAGATAAATTGTAACGAGCAACAAGTAAAAAAAGTAAATAAAGTGCAGCAAGGTGGCCCAATCCTTTTTGTAGCAAAGGACAAGCCTGGACAAACTCTTATGATAGGAAAAGCGCTCCCGAGGACACATGGGAATATCGTCAAGCTAGTTTTCATCACGCTCATATGTTTCGCGTTTGGTACTTTGATAATTTGATATGTAGGTGGACCAGTGCTTGGGTGCTGCCCTTACTTGGACAAGCATCCCACTTATGATTAACCTCTATTGCAAGCATCCGCAAGTACAACAAAAGTATTAAGGTAAACCTAACCATAGCATGAAACATATGGATCCAAATCAGCCCCTTACGAAGCAATGCATAAACTAGGGTTTAAGCTTCTGTCACTCGAGCAACCCATCATCTACTTATTACTTCCCAATGCCTTCCTCTAGGCCCAAATAATGGTGAAGTGTTATGTAGTTGACGTTCACATAAGACCACTAGAGTTTAGACAACATACATCTCATCAAAATATCGAACGAATACCAAATTCACATGACTACTAATAGCAAGACTTCTCCCTTGTCCTCAGGAACAAACGTAATTACTCACAAAGCATATTCATGTTCATAATCAGAGGGGTAATAATGTGCATGAAGGATCTGAACATATGATCTTCCACCAAATAAACCAACTAGAATCAACTACAAGGAGTAATCAACACTACTAGCAACCTACTAGCACCAATCCCGGACTTGGAGACAAGAATTGGATACAAGAGATGAACTAGGGTTTGGAGATGAGATGGTGCTGGTGAAGATGTTGATGGAGATTGCCCTCTCCCGATGAGAGGAGCGTTGGTGATGATGATTTCGCCCTCCCGGAGGGAAGTTTCCCCGGCAGAACAGCTCTGCCAGAGCCCTAGATTGGTTCCGCCAAGGTTTCGCCTCGTGGCGGCGGAGTCTCGTCCCGAAAAGTTCCTTCCTATTCTTTTCTCATCGAAAGACTTCATATAGGAGAAGATGGGCGTCGGAGAGCCACCAGGGGGCCC
Source organism: Triticum dicoccoides (assembly GCF_002162155.2). Classification (NCBI taxonomy): domain Eukaryota; kingdom Viridiplantae; phylum Streptophyta; class Magnoliopsida; order Poales; family Poaceae; genus Triticum; species Triticum dicoccoides. The sequence goes on along the minus strand of NC_041393.1, from coordinate 347,842,207 downwards.
ACGAGGTAGGGGGGTGCGCCCTGGGGGGGGGGGCGCCCCCCACCCTCGTGAGCAGGGTGTGGGCCCCCTGGCCTTCATCTCTGGCGATGATTTTTCTTTATTTATTTCAAGGTATTCCGTGGAGTTTCAGGACTTTTGGAGTTGCATAGAATAGGCCTCCAATATTTGCTCCTTTTCCAGCCCAGAATTCCAGCTGCCGGCATTCTCCCTCTTCATGTAAACCTTGTAAAATAAGAGAGAATAGCCATAAGTATCGTGACATAACGTGAAATAACAGCCCATAATGCAATAAATATTGTCATAAAAGCATGATGCAAAATGGACGTATCAGAATCCAGATTTCACAAGAGAACCAAGCACATCAAGAGACACTTCAATTCCATCTATCATCAAGTGTTGGAAGGGGACATAGAGATTTGCAAGATACACACGGATATGAATGTTGCAGAACCGTTCACTAAGCCTCTTCCACGAGCAAAACATGATCAGCACCAAAGCTCCATGGGTGTTAGAATCATTACTATGTAATCTAGATTATTGACTCTAGTGCAAGTGGGAGACTGAACGAAATATGCCCTAGAAGCAATTATACAGTTATTATTTATTTCCTTAATTCATGATAAATGTTTATTATTCATGCTAGAATTGTATTAACCAGAAACTTAATACATGTGTGGATACATAGACAAAACATATAGTCCCTAGTATGCCTCTACTTGACTAGCTCGTTAATCAAAGATGGTTATGTTTCCTAACCATATACATGTGTTGTCATTTGATGAATGGGATCACATCATTAGGAGAATGATGTGATGAACATGCCCCATCCATTAGCTTAGCATTATGATCGTGTTAGTTTCATTGCTACTGCTTTCTTCATGACTTATACAAGCTCCTTAGACTATGAGATTATGCAACTCCCGAATACGGAGGAACACTTTGTGTGCTACCAAACGTCACAATGTAAATGAGTGATTATAAAGGTGCTCTACAGGTGTCTCTGAAGGTGTTTGTTGGGTTGTCATAGATCGAGATTAGGATTTGTCACTCCGTGTTTCGGAGAGGTATCTCTAGGCCCTCTCGGTAATACTCATCACCATAAGCCTTGCATGCATTGTGACTAATGAGTTAGTTACGGGATGAAGTATTACGAAACGAGTAAAGAGACTTGCTGGCAACGAGATTGAACTAGGTATTGAGATACCGACGATCGAATCCCGGGCAAGTAACATACCGATGACAAAGGGAACAACGTATGTTGTTATGCGGTTTGACCGATAAAGATCTTCGTAAAATATGTAGGAACCAATATGAGCATCCAGGTTCTGCTATTGGTTATTGACCGGAGACGTGTCTCAGTCATGTCTACATAGTTCTCGAACCCGTAGTGTCCACACGCTTAACGTTCGACGATGATTGGTATTATGAGTTTATGTGATATGATGTATCGAAGATTGTTCGGAGTCCCGGATGTGATCACGGACATGCCGAGGAGTCTCAAAATGGTCGAGAAATAAACATTGATATATTGGATGACTATATTCGGACACCGGAAGTGTTTCGGAGAAGTTTCGGATAAAACCGGAGTGCTGGAGGGTTACCGGAACCCCCCGGGGGAACTAGTGGGCCTTGATGGGCCTTAGTGGAGAGAGAGGAGGGCCGCAGGAGGGCTGGCTGCGCGCCCCCCTTGAGTCCGAATAGGAAAAGGGAAGGGGGGTGGCGCCCCCCTTTCCTTCTCCCTCTCTCCCTCTCCTTCCTTCCCCCTCTCTTCCCTTGTTAGAAACCAACTAGGAATAGGATTCCTAGCAGGAATCCTACTTGGGGCGTGCCCTATAGGGGAAGGCCGGCCTCCCCCTTGCTCCTTTATATATGGGGGCAGGGGGCACCCTAGGACACACAAGTTGACAATTGTTTTAGCTGTGTGCGATGCCCCCCTCCATAGTTACACACCTCGGTCATATCGTCGTAGTGCTTAGGCGAAGCCCTGCGCCGGTAACTTCATCATCACCGTCACCACGCCGTCGTGCTGAGAAACTCTCCCTCGACCTCAGCTGGATCTAGAGTTCGTGGGACATCACCGAGCTGAACGTGTCCAGATCGCGGAGGTGCCATACCTTCGGTGCTAGGATCGGTCGGATCGTGAAGACGTACGACTACATCAACCGCGTTGTCATAACGCTTCCGCTTACGGTCTACGTGGGTACGTAGACAACACTCTCCCCTCTCATTGCTATGCATCAGCTAGAGATAGATCTTGCGTGATCGTAGGATTTTTTTTAAATTACCGCGTTCCCCAACAATTTGTTCTGCCTTTAGCTCCTCGTTGGGTTTGACACTCTTATTTATCGAAGAAGGCTACAAACGGTCCCCTATACTTGTGGGTTATCAAGACCTTTTTTCTGGTACCGTTGCCGGGGAGTTATAGCGTGGGGTGAATATTCTCGTGTGTGCTTGTTTGCTTTATCACTAAGTACTTATTATTTCCTGCTCTAAGTTGTTCTCTATCTTAAGTTATGGATATGGAACATGAAACACCAAAAAAATAGTTGTACTTGCTACTCATGGAGATGGGGAACCTCCTAAAACCCTCGATGATCGTTATGTGAAAAATATTATGCACTACTTTGATAATCCTGAGAAAACCCCATTCAACTATATAATGGGAGTAACGTTGGATCAACGTGAATACTTTAGGGATTATCGCTTGACACAAAAAGGGAAACTTTTATGGGATCAAATTTCTTTGTTGCATTGGTATGCTTGGAACTTATGCCAGAGATATGATTATACTTGTTGCTCTAGGATGAATGCTCCACATCTCCCCTTTTCATGTGAATTTAATGATAATAAAACCTTAGCTTCTTATGCTAATGGTATATATGATTATTATGATGTGGAATGAATAGAAGAATTTGTTGCTTTTAAGGTGCTTATGAAATTGAATGTCTGTTTCTAGAGTATGAAGATTGTGATGATGCTGTTTATAGATCTCAAAATTTTGCTATATTTAAATATTGCTATGAGAACTATGAAAATAATGCCAATATTGATGCATTTCTTGAGAAAGTCTCCGCTGTCCAAGAAGAGACTAATATTTTGCAAGTGTCTATGGAAGAAGAAATTGATGAAACTATGAGCTCATTGGATGACAAAGATGATGAGGAGAGCGAAGAACAAAAGGAGGAAGAGCGGATTAGCTACCCATGCCCACCTTCTAATGAGAGTAACCCTCCAACTCCTACATTGTTTAACGTCTCTTTGTTCTTACGGAAGGATGAATGCTATGATAATTGCTATGATCCCATTGATTCTTCTGAAATATCCCTTTTTGATGAACTTGATGCTTGCTATGCTTGTGGCCAAGATGCCAATATGAATTATGCTTATAGAGATGAACTTGATATTGTTACTTATGTTAAACATGAAATTGTTGCTATTGCACCCACATATGATAATCCTATTATCTTTTTGAATTCTCCCAACTACACTATATCGGAGAAGTTTGTTCTTATTAAGGATTATATTGATGGGTTGCCTTTTACCGTTGCACATGATGATTTTGATGAATTTAATATGCATGTGATTGCTGCTCCTACTTGCAATTATTATGAGGGAGGAACTACATCTCCACCTCTCTATGTTTCCAACACGAAAAAATTGCAAGAAACTACTTATGCTATGTATTGGCCTTTACTTGATGTGCATGAATTGTTCTTGTATGACATGCCGATGCATAGGAAGAGAGTTAGACTTCATCATTGCTTGATATATGTTGCTTTGTGCTCACTAATAAATGCCAAATCATTGCTAATTCAAATTGGCTTTGATATACCTTGGGATCCGGGTGGATCCATTACTTGAGCACTTTATGCCTAGCTTAATGGCTTTAAAGAAAGCGCTGCCAGGGAGACAACCCGAAAGTTTTGGAGAGTCATTTATTTCTGTTGAGTGCTTTTATAAAGTTTAAAAACAAAAAAATATATAGGGGAGCAGAAAACTTTTTAAAAAGGAAAGTGAAAGTGAGAGAGACAAGCATTGTTGAAGTGGGGGAGCTCCTTGAACTTTGTTCATGCTCACGGAAACTTTGTGAATCTTAATTACAGAAACTTTTCAACAAAAATAATTATCCCCTTGTACAATTCCATTGTATTATAAAAGTAATGTGCCAAGATTTTCCTTTAGGATGTTTAAATTGCTTGTTGGTTTGTGCGGTGCAAAATAGAAACTTTGGCTATAGTGCGCGATTTTACGTTTTTTACTGGAATGTCAAACGGTTTTGAAACCTTTTGCACTGTCTTTCTAGACAATTTTTTCCTAATTTCCTCAGAATTTTTAGAGTTACATAAGTATGGTGGATGTTGAAATCTTTATAGACTGTCCTATTTTCATAGATTGTTGTTATAGCTTCATTATTTGCGTATGTTTGAATTCTTGTTGAAGCCTCCTTGACTTGGGGCCATAGAATTGCGATATCATACAGTGGGTAATGTTTTTTTATAATTATACAATAATGTTGTAGCAGTACATGATGGGATTTCATTGCCATTTTCACTAACCCCGCCACTAAAAGTTCGTTTAAGTTTTGTGTGGATGAAGTGTTCGAAGATCGAGGAGGTGTCGATATGAGGAGAAGGAGGAGAGGCAAGAGCTCAAGCTTGGGGATGCCCAAGGCACCCCAAGTAAATATTCAAGGAGACTCAAGCGTCTAAGCTTGGGGATGCCCCGGAAGGCATCCCATCTTTCTTCAACAAGTATCGGTATGTTTTCGAATTCGTTTCGTTCATGTGATATGTGCAAATCTTGGAGCATCTTTTGCATTTAGTTTTCAACTTTATTTTATGCATCATGCTAGTATGAGATAGTCCATGGTTGATCTATAGAACGCTCATTGCACTTCACTTATATCTTTTGAGTATGGCTTTATAGAATGTTTCATGTGCTTCACTTATATCATTTGAAGTGTGGATTGCCTGTTTCTCTTCACATAGAAAACCGATGTTCATTGAATGCTCTTTTGATTAACTTATATTTATTAGAGCATGGTCTTTTGTAGAAAGAATTGAACTCTCATGCTTCACTTATATCTATTTAGAGAGTCAACAGGAAGTGGCCAATTGCATGGTTAGTCATAAAATCCTACATAAAACTTATGGATCACTGAATATGATGGTTTGATTCCTTGCAATAGTTTTGCGATATAGAGATGGAATATGTGGGAAGTACTAGTAAAAGGTTGTGGTTAAGTAAGAATATTGGTGGTAAGGTTTGTGATTTGCGAAGCATGCACGTATAGTCTCTCGTTATGCTATGAAAGTTGGAGCACAATTTATCCTTGATTGTCTTCCTTATGAGTGGCGGTCGGGGACGAGCGATGGTCTTTTCCTACCAATCTACCCCCCTAGGGACATGCATAGTAGTACTTTGCTTCGAGGGCTAATAAACTTTTGCAATAAGTATATGAGTTCTTTATGACTAATGTGAGTCCATGGATTATACACACTCTTACCTTTCCGCAATTTGCTAGCCTATACGGTACCGTGCATTGACCTTTCTCACCTCGAGACGTGGTGCAAACTTCACAGGTACATCCAAACCCCGTGATATGATACGCTCTATCACACATAAGCCTTATTATATCTTCCTCAAAATAGCCACCATACCTACCTATTATGGCTTTTCCATGGCCATTCCGAGATATATTGCCATGCAACTTCCACTGCTTCCGTTTGATGACTTGAGCATTCATTGTCATATTGCTTTGCATGATCATATAGCTGACATAGTAGTTGTGGCTCAGCCACCGTGCATCATTTGCCATACATGTTACACTAGTCAACTGTCAGAGGCATTCATATAGTCATATAGGTATCGAGTTGTAATTTTTATTTGTTTTGAGTTATAAGTAAATAGAAGTGTGATGGTCATCATTTTTAGAGCAGTGCCCCAGTGAGGAAAGGATGATGGAGACTATGATTCCCCCACAATTCAGGATGAGACTCCGGACAATGGGAGAAAAAAAAGAGAAAACGAAAAAAAAGAAAAAAAAGGAAAAAGAAAAAAAAGAAAAAAAGAAAAAAAAGAAAAAGAAAAAAAATAAACAAAGAGAGAAGGGGCATTGTTAGTATTCTTTACCACACTTGTGCTTCAAAGTAGCACCATGTTTTTCATATGGAGAGTTTCATATGCTGTCACTTTCATATACTAGTGGGAATTTTTCATTGTAGGATTAGATGCACACCCACTTAGTTTTCATATGGAGCTTTCATACACTTGTAGCTCTTAGTGCATTCGTAGCATGGCAATCCCTACTCCTCACGTTGATATCAATTGATGGGCATCTCCATAGCCCGTTGGTTATCCGCGTTGATGTGAGACTTTCTTACTTTTTTGTCTTTATATTTACCCCTATCATCATACTCTATTCCACCCGTAGTGTTATATCCATGGCTTGTGCTCATGTATTGCGTGAGGGTTGAAAAAGCTGAAGCGCGTTAAAAAGTATGAACCAATTGCTCGGCTTGTCATCGCGGTTGTACATGATTTATACTTTGTGTTAAGAAGACAGAGCATGACAAGACTATATTGTTTTGTAGGGATAACTCTCTTTAGCGTTGATATTCTGAAAGACATGATTGTTTATTGGGATGCCTGAGTACGGATGTCTTTATATCAAATTATAGACTATTGCTTTGAATAACTTATGTCTTAATATTCATACCATGACTAGACATATGATCGAGTTTATGTTAGGTAGCATTTCACATCAAAAATTATCTTTTTTCTCATTTACATACTCGAGGACGAGCATGAGTTAAGCTTGGGGATGCTAATATGTTTCCGTCGTATCTATAATTTTTGATTTTTTCATGCCAATATTATTCAACTTTTACATACTTTTGGCAACTTTTTATATGATTTATTTGGACTAACTTACTTATCCAGTGCCTAGTGCCAGTTCCTGTTTGTTGCCTATTTTTGTATCACAGAAAATCCATATCAAACAAAGTCCAAACGTGATGCAACTCCATGGAGAATTATTTGGGAATATTTGCGATCTTTGGGACTTGGAATCACCGCAAACGGAGGCCCACACGGACCACGATACACCAGGGCGTGCCCCAGGTCCCTGGCGCATGGTGGTGGGTTGTGCTCACCTCGTATGTTGGATGGAGCTGTACATAGGGTGCAAGGAAGCTTATATCAGGAAAAAAATCGTGTAAAAAGATCAGTGCAATCGTAGTTACGAATCTTAAAGAATATAAGAAACGGTTTTCGGCCAGATTTGGAGAGCGCGAAACAGAAGAGAACAGAGAGGGAGATCCAATCTCGGAGGGGCTCCTGCCCCTCCGCCTCCATGGATACCAAGGAACAGAGGGGGAACTCTCCTCCCATCTAGGGGGGAGGCCAAGGAAGAAGAAGAAGAAGGAGGGGGGCTCTCCCCCTTGCTTCCGGTGGCACCGGAGTGCCGCCGGGGCAACGATCGAGACGGCGATCTACATCAACAATCTTGCGACCGTCATCACCAACTCTCTCCCCCTCTATGCAGCAGTGTAACACCTCTTCTCCCTGCTGTAATCTCTACTTAAACATGGTGCTCAACTCCATATATTATTTCCCAATGATATTGGGCTATCCTATGATATTTGAGTAGATCCATTTTGTCATACGGGTTAATCGTGATCTTGGTTGGTATGATTGTATATTTTCTTTTGGTGCTATCCTACGGTGCCCTCCGTTCTCGCACAAACGTGAGGGCCCCCCGGTGTAGGGTGTTGCAATATGTTCATGATTTGCTTATTATGAGTGTTGCGGGGGTGACAGCAGCCTAAACGTGGATAAGTGGGTTATGGTGTATGGGAGTAAAGAGGAATCGATACTTAATGCTATGGTTGGGTTTCACAACCTTAATGATCTTTATTAGTTGCGGATTCTTGATAGAGTTCCAATCATAAGTGCATATGATCCAAGTAGAGAAAGTATGTTAGCTCATGCCTCTCCCTCATATAAAATTGCAAGAATGATTATCGGTACTTGTTATCGATTGCCTAGGGACAAGTAACTTTCTTGTTGACACAAACCCTTTTACTAAGCACCTAACTTTTATTATCTTGCAAAGTACTTCTAGTTTTATTCTTGCAAAGTAGTTCTAGCATCACACCTACAAAATAGTTTCATACTTGTTTCCGGTAAAGCAAACGTCAAGTGTGCGTAGAGTTGTATCGATGGTCAATAGAACTTGAGGGAATATTTTTTCTACCTTTAGCTCCTCGTTGGGTTCGACACTCTTATTTATCAAAGAAGGCTACAAATGATCCCCTATACTTGTGTGTTATCAAGATGCTGCTTCTTCTTCTTGGGAATGGCCTCAGGAGGGTGGACGGCGCCCTCATCACTAGGCTTTTCAACTACTGCAGCCTGGTAGGCGCTCTCTAGAGAGCACACCGCATCCTTTTCTTCGCAAGCGACTGTGATGTTGCTGCAGTTCCCTGGCATCTTGAGGACATTGTAGCCGTGGTGCATTGCCGTCATGAACTTTCGAGAGCTGGGTACCCGAGGATGGCATTGTACGGCATGCGAATGTCAGCGACATCAAAGTCGATGAGCTCGACATGGTAGTTGTCGCGCTTGCTGAAGGTGATGGGGAGGTGGACCTGGCCGATCGGGTGCGTGGAGCCATCGGTCACTCCTAAGAAGGGCTTGGTAGGCTGAAGCTGGTGATATGGTACTTGGAGCCTGTTGAACATCTGGACAGAGAGGACATTGAGTCCTGCTCCGCTATCAATGAGCGTCTTGGTGACGAGTACATTGCTGATGATGGGCGAGCAGAGAGTTGGGAGCACACCAGCCGTGGCCGCGCACTTGAGTTGGTCGGAGGAGTCGAAGGTGATGGCGTACTTGGACCACCTGAGCAGGCACATCGCCTCAAGCTTGGGAAGGGCTGCGTTCACCTCACGCGCGAATTGCTTGAAGATGTGATGAGAGGCTGGGGTCTGGGTGCCACCCAGGATGCAGGCGATGGCACGAGGCTCTTGGAAGCCCCCAGCCCCCTCGTCCTAATGGTGGTCTTCGTTCCTTCTTGGTGGCGGCGGCAGCAGAGGAAGACCAGCATTGTCCTGAGGCCGATCCTTGCGAGGCTGGTCCCTCCAGGCGCCCTCGCGAGGCTTGCCCTGCGAGCGGTCCTCCTGAGGCTAGTCGCGCAACTCTTGATGATGGTCGTGACCGTCCCAGCATCCTCAACCTCGGCCTCCTCCGTGACCGTAGCCTCGATTGTTGCGCTCGGGGCAACGACCGAGGCGCCTGTCGCAGATGGCCCTGAGCTCATGACAGTCGTTGGTGTTGTGGTTGTGCACATTGTGGAAGACGCAGAATGGGCGGCTGCCCTTGGATGATTTTGGGTGATCGTAGCCGTGCTTCATATCTGGCTCGGCTGCGAGCACAGCCGGTCCCTTGCACTTCACGTCCTTGGCCCTAGCCTTCTTGTCTTCTGGGTATGCGTCGGGGAGCTCGAGGAGGGAGAGGCGTCCCTCCTTATCTCTCACGCACTTGGTTGCCATGTTGAACATCTCCAGGGCCGTGCATAGGTCTTCATGTATGGCGAGCTCTTCCTTCATCTTGATGTCGCAGATGCCGTCGGTGAACACCGAGATGATGGCTTCATCCGACACCTTGGGAATCTTGAGACGGACGCCATTGAAGCACTGGATGTACTTCTGCAGGGTCTCTCCTGGTTGCTGCTTGATGCGTCGCAGGTCACCCGCAGTCAGCGGGCGGTCGCGAGTGCCCTGGAAGTTGGCGATGAAATGCTCCCTCATCTCGTCCCAGGAGGAGATCGATCCCACGGGCAGGTTCAGGAGCCAGGAGCGTGTGCCGTCCTTGAGGGCCATGGGGAACCAGTTCGCCATGACTTTCTCATTGCCACTGGCCACCTTGATGCTTAGCTCGTAGAGCTGCAGGAACTCGGCAGGGTCGGCGGTGCCGTCGTAGTGTGGAGGCAGGTCGGGCTTGAACTTCCGTGGCCAGACGATGCTACGCAGCTCCAGAGTGAACGCGCGGCACCCCTCTATGGTCATGATAGCCCGTCGTGGAGGTGGAGCCTAGTCTTGGAGTTCGCGCACCGCCACCACAGGCGGCGCGCGGTCTTCACGTGGCGCTGGGAGCGCACGCGCTTCTTCTTGTGGTTACTGGACCACCTGGCAGCTTGCTTCATCGTGCACGAGCGCCTTACGCTACGGATCATGCCGAGGTGCCACCCTCCTTGGCTCGATGATGGTGTCTTGCCTTGGAGGCGGAGAAGGAGCCCCGTGAACTACATCTCCCGCAGCAGGTACAGGTTGAGGCAGCGAGCGAACTGGTACAACAGATTCCCTAGCGGCGCTGACGAGCTCGGCGATGCGGCCGAGCCAATCTTCGTAGAGGTTGTCGACCGGGCGGTAGCGCAGGAGCTCGTGCGCCATGAGTAGAGCAGCCTGTGCGTTCGCCGAGCCACGACGAGTGTGAGAGGACGAAGCAGCTAGAGTCAGCGACAGAGTGGCGCTGCACCTGTCGCAGCGCACAGACGGATGCAATGAAGAGGCTTGTTGCTTGTGGCCTGCGGGGCCCATGGCGGCATTCGCCACCGGTGACGGGGGTCAGCGAGGGCAGCAGTCGCCCGTCGGTGCTGTCTGAGCGATGATGGCGGCATGGGTGGCCTGACGCTCAGCACGAGCTTGGCGCGCGTCAGCCATGGAATAAGTGGAGCGGAGGCAAGTCGATCGATGGAAAGGAAGCTCCAACGCACCCCTACCTAGTGCGCCAAATGTCGGATTACGGGTTCCGCAAACCCTTGAGAGGTTTGAACTCTGGGGTGCGTACGAAGATCTCACTCTCCCCCGTCTGCCAACTCGCTAATCTCACATCCTAATGCGTCAAACTCGAAGGAAATGGGACACAACAATTTACCCAGGTTCAGGCCACCTTGTGGTGTAAAACCCTACTCCTGCTTTGTGGTGTATTTGCCTCGAGGGGCCGAGGAAGAACTAGTACAGTGGAGAACAACCTAAGGGGGCATGTTCTTGGGCTCAAGTGAGCTGGTGAGCTGGTGAGGGTGGAATGGATCCGATCCTCCTCTTGGTGGTGGCTAGGTCCTATTTATAGTGGCCTTGGTCCTCTTCCCAAATGGAAGCGGGAAGGGATCCCACAATGGCCAAATCTGAAGGGGGACAACAAGTCCATCTTATCCTGACTAAAGTGGTCTTCGCCTGCAAAAGCCTGTGGTCGTGACGCTGAAGTGGGCTCAATGATGATCTCCGTCCTGCCGTCCTGGCGGTCTTGGTCTTGTTGCACGGGAATGGAACCCTTTGGCTGCTTCCTCGGGACTCCGTGTCTGCTACTTGCCTCCTTTGCACCAAAGAGGAAACTGGTACACTGCGTCCGCTGGCACCCATCTGGCCTTGATCGTCATGGCTCACGTCACCCGAACCTCACAAGGTGAGCCTTGCATAGAAATCTCCGCTCCTCAGGAGCCATCCTGAGGAGGCTGATCCCCTTGGAGGTCTTGGTGTCGTCCGCCTCGCGAGGCTTGGTCCCTCGCGAGGGTCTTGAGTCGTTGATGTCAAAACTGGCCCGTACCAGTCCGTCTATGGAGCCACGCCGCAGGCCGCAGGCAGGCAAGTCTGGGTACCCAGATCTAGAATGCCGACAAGCATAGCTCTTCACTTGCCAAATTGTGGAAACTTCCTCCGTCGATGATGACCTTCACGGACCTTCCATTCATGCCCGCCTTGGTGTGGAAGATATGGCATTTTGGTGTTCGTATTGTTGATATTGAAGTGTCAAGACCTTGGATACAACGAGAGCGGGTCTCGAATCATTGTCACAGAACTTGGTCATCTTCATATTCATTCATGTGTCAGTGCATGGCCACGTGGTCAAGTGCTTCCATTTCTTATTCACTCATAGAGTCAGAGGTGTCGTCATCGTTGACGATCATGGTACACCAAGTGGGGCACTTAAATGTCTTGTGGCCTTGGCCTTGACATGTGAAGCATTTTATGGAACTTGTCTTAATGGTCTCATCTGGTGGATTTGTAGATGTTGAAGCTCTCGGCTTGAAGTTGCTTGTAGTAGGAGGAGGACAACTCGAAGGTGTCGAAGTTTTCTTGTAACTTGACTTGTCGCCGTTGCTTGTAGAAGGTTTGGTTGAGGTAGAAGGCGGTGTAGTCATCAAAGCTTGAGTGTATGAGACCTATGTCTTGGAAGAGTACTTGGCATACATGTAATCATCTTGCACTTGTCGCTCCGCCTTGGTAGCTTGGTGCACTAGCTCGAGGAGGTACGTTTACAGTTGGAAATCCGCAATCTTCTTGATAGGATGGTTGAGTCCATTCAAGAATCGCGCCATGGTTTGCTCCTCATCTTCCGTGACATTAGCTCGAATCATGGCAATCTCCATTTCCTTGTAGTACTCTTCAACCGACTTTGTGCCTTGCTTGAGAGTTGTAACTTCTTGAAGAGGTCGCAACTATAGTACGTGGGTACAAAGCGCGCTCTCGCGACATCTTTCATTTGAGCCCAACTTGTGTTGGTGGCTCACCTTTTGCTTCTCGTCTCTCAGTGACTTGCTCCCACCAAATGAGGACATAGTCTTGGAACTCAAGAGATGCCATGGCGGTCTTATTTTCTTTTTCATAGTTGTGCAAGCGAAAGGTCTTGTCAACCTTCAATGCCCATGATAGGTAGTCTTCGGTGTCGATATGTCATGGAGGAACACGATCACCAATGGGGCTGGCGACCCCTTGTGGTTCGGCAAGGGGAAGATCACATTGCACAAAGAGTGGAGGCCATGAAACAATATGACTACAGTGACGCTGGTGGTTTTTACCCAGGTTTGGACCGTCGTGACGCATAAAACTCTATTCCTGATTTGGTGGATTTAATGGAAGAACCCAAAGAATGTGCAGTGCTCGAACCCGGCAAGGTGGCCTCGGGGAGAGAAGCTACACGCATACAAGTATGCGAGGGTACGGATCCTTTGCTAGGTTGCCCTGGACCTCCTTTTATAGCTTAAGGGGTGACCATAGTGGCAAAATAGTCTTTATCTCATGATTAGATAGCTAACAGTGCTATCATACCCAACTCTGGCAGTTAGGACAAAGTGCATTAAATGCACTGCTAGGTGTCATGTTGATGATGCAGCCCGAAAAGCCTGCCGTGCCGCTTAACCATTTTTCTGCTTATCTGCTTGACATGCCACTGGACGGGTGTCATATGAGGGTACTGTCTTCCAAAAGGCTGCCACGTGCCTAGTGGAAGCCACTTAATCACTTGGGGGCTTGACACCGTACTAATAAGTGATTTGCGTCGTGGTGCGGTAGAGCGGTGGAACGTTGGCAGGGAGACCCGCCCTTGGCGGACCCGGCAAGCCTGCCGTGGAAATCTTGGACTTGTCCCTGGGGCAGCCTCGACCCGGCTAGGCTCTCCTGCCCGGCAAGGGTGGCCTTCCCAAGGTGACATCTTGTTGTCTTGGCATGTCTTGGTCTTCTTGATCCGCTCTTTGATCTCACTAAGAGATGCTTCTATGGCTTGGTCTTGTCTTGCATGTTGGTGTAGTTATTTGATGCAAGACACCTGTGTATAAGTTAGGGTAACAAAGATAAATGTTTGTTGTACCGACAAGAGCCCTCGGGCCTGGCCCATACGTGTTGCCGAGCATCATCAGGGTAGGTGCCTAACAAATACACAGGCGAACACTTTGGCCGAACTGCGATGGGATTTCCTTCTTTCTTGATATTTTTCTTGCGTCTTCATTAACCTATGATTGAGTCAGTTTCCTATTTTTCGTGCATCATGCGAGTCGACGTGGGGCTACCCACATAATAGCTCCTGGGTCTGCCCACGTTCACAGGGAGGGTTTGCCCACGTTCACAGGGAGGTAACTGCCATTTTACTCATCCCACTGCTCCTGCCGTTTCTACCACGTACGCTGCATTTATTGCACAGGGTTGGTGGCACATGTGCAGGGCGCGGAAAAGAGTGCCATGGCAGAAAGCCAGGCGCCATGGATAGGTGCAAGTCGGTGGTCATGATTTAGTACTTTCCCAGCGATGCAAAGGAGCAGGAGTGGTGGAGTGGGGCAGTTGCCTCCTGGGTGAGGAGCCAGCCCCTGGCCACGTTCACATATAAAAGGAGACATGGACAAGGTGCCCACTCACAGACATCTCCTTCTTGTTCTGCTATCTTTCTTCCACCACGGTGAGGGGAAGAGGATGTGGTAGTGCTCCAACAGCGGCAACGAGGGCTTCTACTCGACAATGCCTCCCTCCCCCCGTTGGGGATCCAGGAGCAGAGTCTAGTGTATGAAGAGGCGCCATAGGACGAGAGCACGACCGCTGTGGTGCTCAGGGTAGAGGAGGGCATGGCGGCGCCCTGATTGCTCCTCCTCCAGCCGCTCCGGTCCTGAGTGAAGGCCACACCGAAGATCAGCTGCTGGAATTCATTGTCAAGCTGCGCGGGCCTCCGTGCAGTCATCTTTGGCTTCCTACCCCTTCCGCAAGGGTGATGGTGTTAAAACAGCCACCAGGATTGAGGCTACACATGAGGGGCTGCTGTAATGGGAGCATGCGGGTGGACGTAGAGTTCCACGCACCCCATGTCATGCTTCTCCGGCGTGGCTGGAAAACCTTTGCTCGTGCCCATAGCCTGGCGGCGGCGTATATTCTCCATTTAAAGCTAATGGACACCACCCTACTCTCCATCAAGGTCTTTGGGCGTTCGGGTGCTCGATTAGGGTGCTGCGCGGAAAGCTCGACCGATGACGAAAGCTCCTCCTCAAGCAATAGCAACGAGGAGGATAGTGTTGGCGATGACGACACGCCGAGCAGGAGGACGACGACTCCAACTCCAGCTGGTCGTCAGCCGCACCGTCACTGTCAGCAAGGCGCCGATAGTACCGCCATCTACACCTGGGTCTTCTTCCCCCAGCAGAGCGATTTGCCGGGGAGTTGGGTGAGGATGCCTTCACCCCCTCCAACAGTCTTCCAGTTGGACCTTGGCAGGCTTCATCGTGAGCTCCGGCTTCATTCGCCCTGCCGCGTCCCATTAGTCCTGACGGGGTCAGGCTGGGCTTCTGCCTAGGCGCTCCTTTTGCCCTCTTCACCTCCCACGGTAGCCCCTAGGAGGAGAGGGACAAGAAAGGGATTATGGGGCACTTATCTTTTTTTCAATCTAAAACATGTAGGCACTTGCCAAACTTTAGTCTCAAATATGTACTCTCTTCTATCCATATTTGTAGTCTGTATGGTTTGTACTTGTATACCCGCGTATTAATGAAAAAGGACACATTTGCCAGGTACTTGTGCATGTATCATATCCATGCAGAGGAGGAGCTCCTCTATACTTTCAGGTAAACAAGGTCTTCCGGCAAGTTATCTTGCTGGTTCCTTCCACCGTTGCCACGAGACTAGGCCTGTAGGGATTAGAAGTGCGGAAGGAAACCTGCCCCTTGTCAAACCTTAATTTTCAAATGCCACTGCGACCATCTTGACCGAAGTAACCTTCGAATCAAAGGATGGGAGCACAAATGTTTTGAAAGCGATAAGGTTTTTCTACGCATAAGTTTTTCCCTTATAGAAGCACACTATGGATATCTTAAAGAGAACTTATCTGTTTGGCTTGTTGGGTATCGATATGTAAGCTTGTTTCCATTCCTCCTTTTTGGGATTGTGTCCATGGCAGGGGCCCTGTAGTTAGTACAAAGGGAAAACACATTAGTATATGATCCTTTCTAAATGATCATGGCAAATTCATGCTAAACTAAACATGCATACAAGTTTTTAGGTGCCAGCGCTTCGTTTTATTATCTTTGCACAAGGTCTGTGCCTGGCTTTATACAAAGGGTTACATGCACATCGGCAAGGCTTGTATAAAAGGGTGGCTGCCGGGGCTAGGCCCGGCAGCCGCGCCTTACGGGTAGAGTTTGCGAAGATGCTCAATATTCCATGAGTTTTGCACCTTAGCGCCATCTTCGGTCTCTAGACGGACTGCACCAGGTCTGGTGACTCATACTACCCGCTAAGGGCCTTCCCACTTCGGCATCAACTTGTTGGAACCCTTGACGGACTGAACACGCCTAAGGACAAGGTCACCTTCCTCAAGGCTTAGGGCATGGACCCTGCAACTATGATATCAGTGCAAGGCTCGCTGGTAGCATGCAACATGTACAGCAGCCCGAAGACGATCTTCCTCGAGTAGCACGTTATCGTCATGCCCGTGCTGCTCTTGCTCTAATAGGCAAATACTCGAGGCGACCTGCATATGAGTTTCGTGGGGAGCACTGCTTCTACCCCATATACTAGGGAGAAAGGAGTCTGGCCGGTGGCTCGATTCGGTGTCGTACGAAGGGACCAAAGAACCGTCAAAAGCTCATCGATCCAGCGTCTGCCGCATCTTTGCAACTTATCAAAAGTTCTTGTCTTGAGTCCACGTAGCACTTTAGTGTTCAACCTCTCAGCTTGTCCATTGATCCTAGGATGAGCACCAGAGGCAAATGAAACCTTGCTTCCGAGGGTCTAAACATATTGCATGAAGGCGCGACTTGTAAATTGGGTGCGTTATCAGTGATCACTCTGGCGGGCAATCCAAAATGGCACACCAATCTCTTGAAGAACTTGATAGCTGATTGTGCGGTTACCTTCCTCACTGGCTCCACTCCCAGCCACTTTGTAAATTTGTCGGTTGCGACGTACAAGAATTCAAAGCCCTCGGTAGCATGGGGTAGGGGCCCAAGATTTCGAGCCCCTAGACCAAAAATGGGAAAGATAAAGGAACTGTTTGGAGAGCTTGAGCTAGTTGATGGATGTTCTTGGAGTGGAACTGGCAGGCTTCACATCTGGTGACTAGCTCAATCGCATCTTGGAGGGTTGTGGGCCAGTAGAAACCTTGCCAGAAAGCTTTTCGAACCAAGGCCCTTGATCCAATATGGGAGCCGCACACGCCCTTGTGTATTTCTGCTAGTAGTTCCTACCCCTCTTCCCGGCAAATGCACTTCATTTTCACACCATTCAGCCTCCTTCCGTATAGAGTGTCATCGACAAACTAGTACATACTGGACCGTCGGGCTACTCTTTCAGAGTCTTCTTGTTCTTCAGGAAGTTCTCCTTTTTGAAGGTAGTGGACTATGTGTCGCGCCCAAGTTGGAGCCTGAGGCTCAACAATGAGGACCAACGGCACCTCCTCGTCCATGGGAGCGCTCACCTCGACCGCAAGAACCTGAGGTTCAGCGGGAGTGTACTGCTCATGAACTGGAGTGGAGTGGTTCCCGGCAGCCTCTCTACGAGCAGCTTCGGGAAGCTCTGTCGGGAGATACTTGTCGGAGTCCAGCTTCCTCCTTTTTCTGGTCATCATTGAGGGATATACTGAAGGCTGAGTTAGATGGAGGACAAAAGTTCCTAGTTCCACGGGGATCTTTTGTGCTACACACTTTGATAAATAATCAGCAATGCTATTTCCCACACGCGGCACGTGCTCTGTTTGCAATCCATCAAAGTGCTCTTCCAACTTTCTCACTTCCTCTACATACGCCTCCATCAATGGGCTCTGGTAATCCTTGTTGACTTGTCTCACCACAAGCTGTGAGTCTCCACGAATGATCAACTTCTTGATTCCCAATTCCACTATGACTCTGAGCCCGGCGAGGAGCCCTTCATACTCAGCAGTGTTGTTGGTGGCCTTCTCCTGGGGAAAGTGCATCTAAACCACATATTTGAGGTGTTCTCCAGTGGGTGCAACAAGAAGTACGCCAACTCGTGCGCCTTGCAATGAGAAAGCACTGTCAAAATACATGATCCACTCTTTGGGCGCTTCCTTGCCGGGGATAACTGTCTCTGGTACTTCTTCATCTGGGGGGGGGGGCGTCCATTCAGGAATAAGCTCTGCCAACGCTCTGCTCTGAATGGTTGAGGTACTTTCGCACTTCAGGCCAAAGCTTGATAATTCTAGTGCCCATTTAACTATCCTGCCGGTGGCTTCAGGGTTCCAGAGTATGCGTTGTAGGGGGAAATGAGTGACAACTGTGATCTCATGGGCTTGGAAGTAGTTGCGTAGTTTCCTTGAGGCCATGATGATGCCGAAAATCAACTTTTGCACCCCAAAATACCTTGACCTAGCCCCCTGCAATAGGGAGCTGACAAAGTATACTAGCCCTACACCACTTTCTTCCTTGTCATGGTCTTGGAATTGCCTTCGCTAATTTGCTCCAGTTCTCCTTGATCTGTGTCTGACCTTGCCATGATTAGTTCAGTTTCATCTTCAGAGAGGGCAGTAGCTGCAGCTGCTTCCTCATCTGTTTCATGCTGCGCCACCAGCACTGCACTAACCACTTGGTTTGTTACCACCAAATATAGCAGCAACGACTCTTGTGGTCTAGGAGCGACTAAGGTGGGGGCAGGGGAAAGGTATGACTTCAGGTCTCGCAGTGCTGCTTTTGTTCCGGGGTCCATTTTGTTGGTCCCGCTTTCTTCAGAATTTTGAAGAACGACAAGGCGCACTCGACAAACTTGGAAATAAACCTGCTTAACGGGGCAATGCATCCAGTTAAACGTCTCACATCCTTGACAGTCCTGGGTGCTTGAATCTGCTCAATTGCCCTGGTCTTGTTGGGGTTGGCCTCTATCCCTCGGTGTGACACAAAGAAACCGACTAGCTTGCCGGAGGGCACGCCGAACACACACTTCTTAGGGTTTAACTTTAGGTGGATCTTACGCAAGTTTGCAAAGGTCTCTTCCAAATCTTGAATGAGCGTTGAGCTATCCTTGGTTTTGACCACTTGGTCATCCATGTAAGGTTCCACATTCCTATGCAATTGAGGCTCAAAACCAATCTGGATTGCTCTTGCAAAAGTGGATCTAGCGCTTGTTAACCCGAAAGGCATTCGTACAAAGCTGTATGTGCCACATGGAGTTATGAACGCGGTATTCTCCTCGTCTTCCTTGGACATGAATATCTGATGGTACCCAGTATGCATCCAAAAAGGAAAGAAGATCACACCCGGAAGTGGAATCCACAATCTGGTCAATGCGTGACAAGGAGAAAGGGTCCTTTGGGCATGCTTTGTTCAAATTTGTGAAGTCTATGCAGAGCCTCCATTTCCCATTCGCCTTGCGCACTAACACCAGGTTTGCTAACCATGTTGGATACAATATTCCTCTGACTAAACTAGCTGCTTCAAGTTTCTTAATCTCCTCGACAAAAAACTGTTGCCGTTCTAAAGCTTGCTTCCTGACCTTTTGCTTGACGGGCCGAGCATGAGGACAGACAACAAGGTGGTGCTCGATTACCACCCTGGGAACACCGGGGATGTCAGATGGTTGCCAAGCAAACACATCAACATTCGCCCACAGGAAGGTAACGAGCGCGCTTTCCTATTTGTCGTCAAGGGTGGAACTGATGGTGAGTGTATCGTTAGTGTCATCCTGCCTTGCTGGGACCTTCTTCACAGCAGGTGAGGCAACCTTGAATTTCTTGCTAGTGGAACTCTTCGGCAGATCATCAACATGTGCAGCACACTCCCGAGAGGAGCGCTTCCCAGATTCCTTGTCGGCATCACTGCTAGCCTTCTTTCCCTTCCTTGCTTCCTTGGCGGGAGCTGCAGCTTCAGCCGCCTCAGTAGCTACCGCGTCTTGATACATCTTATCCACACATATGATTGCATCTGTTCTTGTCTGATGGGATGGAAATGACGCCCATCGGCCCTGGCATCTTCAGAGTATTGTGAGCATAGTGGGGCGCCGCCATGAACTTTTCCAAAGCTAGGCGACCAAGGATCCCATTGTAAGGCAGAGGAAGATTGACAACATCAAACACAACCCTCTCAGTCCGGTAATTCAGTTCCCCGCCAAACGTTACTAGCAGTGTAATCTTACCCTTAGGACGTTCCTGCCGGGGTTGATCCCTTGGAATGTGTCAGTAACCTTGGGTTCCTCATCAGATGTCTGCAGCTTGCTGACCACCTTGGGGGAGATCATATTCAAACTAGCCCCACCATCAACTAGCATCTTTGTGACCTTGAGGTTGCAGATTGTTGGTGAGACCAACAACGACAAACACCCTACCGCAATGGCGCGGTCAGGGTGGTCCTCTTCATCAAAGATGATAGGCGTGGGGGACCATTTGAGCGGCCTCCGGGAGTCTGCAGCTGGCTCCACAACATTGACCTCATGCACCCACTGTTTGGGCTGGCGGTGAGTGGAGTGCAAGGATGCTCCTCCATCAATGCTCATGGCTTTAGTTGCTTTCTGAAATTCTTGCTCACTAGTCTCTTCTTCATCTCCTTCATCACTCTCATCATCACCTTCCTTCTTCTCACGACCTCTAGCAGGTTTCCCTTTTTGCTGAGGGGTCTTGCCGCAGTGGCCTCCTCTACCGCTACGACCCTTCCAACCAGCACCTTCTTGGTCTCTTTCCTTCTCGCGCTTCTCATACTTAGCTTTTTGCTTCTTGACAAGTTGCTCGACTTGATGAGACTCTTAGAGATCATGACCCTTAGTGTGGTGGATTTTGCAGTACGACCCATCGGACTTCCTAGCTTTCTCTGCCGCCACAGCTTCCTGACAATCAACGCATGCGGCAGCTTCCTTGCCGGGGGCTTCTATTTTGGCCTTCTTCCTGGTACTAGGGTTGCTAGAACCCTCAATGGCCAGCACTGACTTTTCCTTGCGCTTTTTATTGCGCTTTCGGTTCTTCCTCTTCGGGTTAGTGGCCTGATACGTCCATTTTGCATCATGTTTTCCTACTGTTATTTATAATGTTTTTATGCATAATAATGCTTTTGGGAGTAACTCCAATTCCTTTTCTCTCATAATATGCAAGGTTTACACAAAGAGGGAGAATACCGGCAGCTGGAACTCTGTACCTGAAAAAGCACGTCAGAGCTACCTATTCTGCGCAACTCCAAATAAGGTGAAACTTCACGGAGATTTTTTATGGATTATTTAAGAATTATTGGAGCAAATAACTACTAGAGGGGGCCCACAGGGTGGGCACAACCCACCTGGGCACGCCAGAGAGCCCAGGAGCTCCATGGTGGGTTGTGCCCTCCTGGGCCCACCTCCGGTGCCCCTCTTCTGGTATATAAATCATTTTTACCTAGAAAATATGAAGAGAGGACTTTCGGGATGAAGCGCCGCCGTCTCAAGGAGGAACTTGGGCAGGAGCACTTTTGCCCTCCGGCGGAGCGATTCCGCCGAGGGAACTTCTCTCCCAGAGGGGGAAATATCATCATCGTCATCACCAAAAACTCTCCGATCTTTGGGAGGGCCATCTCCATCAACATCTTCAACAACACCATCTCCTCTCAAACCCTAGTTCATCTCTTGTGTTCAATCTTTGTACCGGAACCTTAGATTGGTACTTGTGGTGACTAGTAGTGCTGATTACATCTTGTAGTTGATTACTATATGGTTTATTTGGTGGAAGATTACATGTTCAGATCCATTATGCTATTTAATACCCCTCTGATCTTTAGCATGATTATTACTTGTGAGTAGATACTTTTGTTCTTGAGGTCAAGGGAGAAGTCATGTTGCAAGTAATCATGTGAACTTGATATGTGTTTGACATTTTGATATGTATGTTGTGATTCCCTTAGTGGTGTAATGTGAACGTCGACTACATAGCACTTCACCATATTTGGGCCTAAGGGAATGCATTGTGGAGTGGTAATTAGATGATGGGTTGCTATAGTGATAGAAGCTTAAACCCTAGTTTATGCGCTATTCCATAAGGGACCGATTTGGATCCAAAAGTTTAATGCTACAGTTAGATTTTATCTTAATACTTTGCTCATAGTTGTGGATGCTTGCGAGGGGGTTAATCATAAGTAGGAGGTTTGTTCAAGTAAGAACAACACCTAAGCACCGGTCCACCCACATATCAAATTATCAAAGTAGCGAACACAAATCAAACCAACATTATGAAAGTGATATGATGAAATTCCCTTGTACCCTCAAGAACGCTTTGCTTATAATAAGAGACCGTTTTGGCTTGTCCTTTGCCACAAAAGGATTGGGCTACCTTGCTGCACTTTATTTACCATTACTATTACTTGGTTGTTACAAATTATCTTCCCATCAAACTGCTTGTTATTGACAATTTGAGTGCTTGCAGAGAATACCTTGCTGAAAACCACTTGCCATTTCCTTCTGCTCCTCGTTGGGTTCGACACTCTTACTTATCTAAAGGACTACGATTGATCCCCTATACTTGTTGGTCATCATGGCCTCGTCGGCATCCTCTGAATCGACCTCGACGCCGTCCTCCTCCCTGGGGAGTCGCCTTCCTTCCTCCGTACGGGAGCATTTATCCGCCAAGGTGTATATTTCATTTACAATCTTGGGCAGCCAGACATTCATTTTGGAACGTATCCTTCTGTTGCGCAGGTTCGACTGGAACCTGACAATTACAGCTGTTGGGTGGATCTCTGGAATGTTCCTGTGTACCTGGCTAAACCTCTGCATATACTTCCGCAAACTCTCCGCTTCCTTCTGTGGAAGGATTTGCAAATCACTTGGACATCCTGGCTCTTGATGGCCACCCGTGAAGGCACCAACAAATTCATTGCACAAGTCAACCCATGATGAAATGGAATTCTCAGGCAAGTGCATCAGCCATGATCTCACATTTGGCTTGAGCACCAAAGGGTAGTAGTTGGCGAACACCTTCTCATCCCTGTCCCCGGTAGCTTGAACAACAATTGTATAAATGCTCAAGAAGTCTGCCGGGTTCAGCTTTCCATCATACTTCTCTTGTAGCTCAGGCTTGAAGACGCGGGAGGATGGCCAGCGGACTTGCCATAGCTCGCGAGTGAAGGCAGGGCCCCCAACCTCGAAAGGTAAGTACCCGCCATCACTGGGTGCGGGTTCGTTTGAAGAAAATATGCCCTAGAGGCAATAATAAAGTTATTATTTATTTCCTTATTACATGATAAATGTTTATCATTCATGCTAGAATTGTATTAACCGGAAACATAATACATGTGTGAATACATCGACAAACATAGTGTCACTAGTATGCCTCTACTTGACTAGCTCGTTAATCAAAGATGGTTAAGTTTCCTGACCATATACATGAGTTGTCATTTGATTAACAGGATCACATCATTAGGAGAATGATGTGATTGACTTGACCCATTCCGTTAGCTTAGCACTTGATCGTTTAGTATGTTGCTATTGCTTTCTTCATGACTTATACATGTTCCTATAACTATGAGATTATGCAACTCCCGTTTACCGGAGGAACACTTTGTGTGCTACCAAACGTCACAACGTAATTGGGTGATTATAAAGGAGCTCTACAGGTGTCTCCGAAGGTACATGTTGGGTTGGCGTATTTCGAGATTAGGATTTGTCACTCCAATTGTCGGAGAGGTATCTCTGGGCCCTCTCGGTAATGCACATCACTATAAGCCTTGCAAGCAATGTAGCTAATGAGTTAGTTACAAAATGATGCATTACGTAACGAGTAAAGAGACTTGCTGGTCACGAGATTGAACTAGGTATTGACATACCGACGATCGAATCTCGGGCAAGTAACATACCGATGACAAAGGGAACAACGTATGTTGTTATGCGGTTTGACCGATAAAGATCTTAGTAGAATATGTAGGAGCCAATATGAGCATCCAGGTTCCTCTATTGGTTATTCACCGGAGACATGTCTCGGTCATGTCTACATAGTTCTCGAACCCGTAGGGTCCGCACGCTTAAAGTTAGATGACGGTTATATTATGAGTTTATATATTTTGATGTACCGAAGGAGTTAGGAGTCCCGAATGAGATCGGGAACATGACGAGGAGTCTCGAAGTGGTCGAGACGTAAAGATCGATATATTGGACGACTATATTCGGACTTCGGAAAGGTTCCGAGTGATTCGGGTATTTTTCGAAGTACCGGAGAGTTACGGGAAATCGCCGGGGAGTATATGGGCCTTATTGGGCCATACGGGAATAGAGGAGAGAGGCCAAAAGAAAGGAGGCCTGCGCAGCCCCCTCTGGTCCGAATTGGACAAGGGGTGCAGCCCCCTTTTCCTTTTCCCTCTCCTCCTCTTTCCTTCTCTCCTACTCCAACAAGGAAAGGAGGAGTCCTACTCCGGTGGGAGTAGGACTCCCCCCTTGGCGCGCCCTCCTCTTGGCCGGCCGCCTCCCCCCTTGCTCCTTTATATACGGGGGCAGGGGGGCACCTCTAGACACACCAATTGATCCTTGAGATCTATTAGCCGTGTGCGGTGCCCCCCTCCACCATATTCCACCTCGATAATATCGTAGCGGTGCTTAGGCGAAGCCCTGCGTCGGTAGAACATCATCATTTTCACCACACCGCCATGCTAATGGAACTCTCCCTCAAAGCTCGGCTGGATCGAAGTTCGAGGGACGTCATCGGGCTGAACGTGTGCTAGAACTCAGAGGTGCCGTACTTTCGGTGCTTTATTGGTCGGGCCGTGAAGACGTACGACTACATCAACCGCGTTGTTCTAACGCTTCTGCTTTCGGTCTACGAGGGTACGTGGACAACACTCTCCCCTCCCGTTGCTATGCATCACCATGATCCTGCATGTGCGTAGGATTTTTTTTGAAATTACTACGTTCCCCAACAGTGGCATCCGAGCCTGGTTTTATGCGTAGATGTTATATGCACGAGTAGAACACAAGTGAGTTGTGGGCGATACAAGTCATACTGCTTACCAGCATGTCATACTTTGGTTCGGCGGTATTGTTGGATGAAGCGGCCCGGACCGACATTACGCGTATGCTTACGCGAGACTGGTTCTACCAACATGCTTTGCACATAGGTGTCAGTTTCTCCAACTTTAGTTGAACCGAGTGTGGCTATGTCCGGTCCTTGAGAAGGTTAAAACAACACTAACTTGACGAACTATCGTTGTGGTTTTGATGCGTAGGTAAGAACGGTTCTTGCTCAGCCCGTAGCAGCCACGTAAAACTTGCAACAACAAAGTAGATGACGTCTAACTTGTTTCTGCAGGGCATGTTGTGATGTGACATGGTCAAGACATGATGCTATATTTTATTGTATGAGATGATCATGTTTTGTAACCGAGTAATCGGCAACTGGCAGGAGCCATATGGTTGTCGCTTTATTGTATGCAATGCTATCACCCTGTAATTGCTTTACTTTATCACTAAGCGGTAGCGATAGTCGTAGAAGCAATAGGTGGCGAAGCGACAACGATGCTACAATAAAGATCAAGGTGTCGTGCCGGTGATGATGGTGATCATGATGGTGCTTCGGAGATGGTGATCACAAGCACAAGATGATGATGGCCATATCATATCACTTATATTGATTGCATGTGATGTTTATCCCTTATGCATCTTATTTTGCTTTGATTGACGGTAGCATTATAAGATGATCTCTCACTAAATTTCAAGGTATAAGTGTTATCCCTGAGTATGCACCGTTGCGAAAGTTCTTCGTGCTGAGACACCACGTGATGATCGGGTGTGATAGGCTCTACGGTCAAATACAACGGGTGCAAAACAGCTGCACACGCGGAATACTCAGGTTAAACTTGACGAGCCTAGCATATACAGATATAGCCTCGGAACACTAAGACCGAAAGGTCGAGCGTGAATCATATAGTAGATATGATCAACACAGTGATGTTCACCATTGAAAACTACTCCATCTCACATGATGATCAGACATGGTTTAGTTGATTTGGATCACGTGATCACTTAGATGATTAGAGGGATGTCTATCTAAGTGGGAGTTCTTAAGTAATATGATTAATTGAACTTAAATTTATCATGAACTTAGTCCTGGTAGTATTTTGCAAATTATCTAGTAGATCAATAGCTCGCGGTTTTGCTTTCATATGTTTATTTTGATATGTTCCTAGAGAAAACTGTGTTGAAAGATGTTAGTAGCAATGATGCGGATTGGATCCGTGATCTGAGGATTGTCCTCATTACTGCACAAAATAATTATGTCCTTGATGCACCGCTAGGTGACGAACCTATTGCAGGAGCAGATGCACACGTTATAAATGTTTGGCTAGCTCAATATGATGACTACTTGATAGTTTAGTGCACCATGCTTAACACCTTAGAATTGAGACTTCAAAGACGTTTTGAACGTCATGGGCCATATGAGATGTTCCAGGCGTTGAAGTTAATATTTCAAGCAAATACCCGAGTTGAGAGATATGAAGTCTCCAACAAGTTCTATAGCTAAAAGATGGAGGAGAATTGCTCAACTAGTGAGCATGTGCTCAGATTGTCTGGGTACTACAATTGCTTGAATCAAGTGGGAGTTAATCTTCCAGATAAAATAGTGTTTGACAAAGTTCTCTAATCACCATCACCAAGTTAGTAGAACTTCGTGATGAACTATAGTATGCAAAGGATGACGAAAACGATTCCCGAGCTCTTCGCGACGTTGAAATCAACGATTGTAGAAATCAAGAAAGAGCATCAAGTGTTGATGATTAACAAGACCACTAGTTTCAAGAAAAGGGCAAATGGAAAGAAAGGGAACTTCATGTAGAATGGCAAGCAAGTTGTCACTCCCATGAAGAAGCCCAAAGCTGGACCAAAGCCTGAAACTGAATGCTTCTACTGCAAAGGAAATGATCACTGGAAGCGGAAATGCCCTGAATATTTGGTAGATAAGTAGGATTGCAAAGTGAACAAGGGTATATTTGATAAACAGGTGATTAATGTGTACCTTACTAGTGTTTATAGTAGCCCCTGGGTATTTGATACTTGTTCAGTTTCTAAAAAATTAGTAACTCGAAACAGGAGTTACAGAATAAACAGAGACTAGTTGAGGGTGAAGTGACGATGAGTGTTGGAAGTAGTTCCAAGATTGATATGATCATCATCGCACACTCCCTATACTTTCAGGATTAGTGTTAAACCTAAATAAATGTTATTTGGCGTTTGCGTTGAGCCTTAATATGATTTGATCATGTTTATTGCAATACGGTTATTCATTTAAAGTCAGAGAATATTTGTTGTTTTGTTTACATGAATAAAACCTTCAATGGTCATACACCCAATGAAAATAGTTTGTTGGATCTCGATCGTGGTGATACACATATTTATAATATTGATGCCAAAAGATGCAAAGTTAATAATGATAGTGCAACTTATTTGTGGCACTGCCGTTTGGGTCATACCGGTGTAAAGTGCATGAAGAAACTCCATAAAGATGGATTTTCGGAATCACTTGGTTATGAATCATTTGATGCTTGTGAACCATGCCTTTTGGGCAAGATGTCTAAAACTCCGTTCTCCGGAACAATGGAACGAGCTACTGACTTGTTGGAAATAATACATACTGATGTATGCAGTCCAATGAGTGTTGATGCTCGTGGCGAGTATCATTATTATCTGACCTTCACAAATGATTTGAGAAGATATGAGTATATCTACTTAATGAAGCACAAGTCTGAAACATTTGAAAAGTTCAAAGAATTTCAGAAGTGAAGTGGAGAATCATCGTAACAAGAAAATAATGTTTCTACAATCTGATCGTAGAGGAGAATATTTGAGTTACGAGTTTGGCCTTCATTTAAAACAATATGGAATAGTTTCATAGCTCACGCCACATGGAACACCACAGCGTAATGGTGTGTCCGAACGTCATAACCGCACTTTATTGGATATGGTGCGATCTACGATGTATCTTACCGGTTTACCACAATCGTTTTGGGGTTTTGCATTAGAGACAGCTGCATTCACTTTAAATAGGGCACCATCAAAATCCGTTGAGACAACGCCTTATTAACTGTGGTTTGGCAAGAAACCAAAGTTGTCATATCTTAAAGTTTGGGACTGCGATGCTTATGTGAAAAAGTTTCAACCTGATTAGCTCAAACCCAAATCGGGGAAGTGCGTCTTCATAGAATACCCAAAGGAAACTATTGGGTACACCTTCTATCACAGATCCTAAGGCAAGTAATTCATTGCTAAGATGGATCCTTTCTAGAGAAGGAGTTTCTCTCGAAAGAAGTGAGTGGGAGGAAAGTAGAACTTGATGAGGTAACTGTACCTGCTCCCTTATTGGAAAGTAGTACATCACAGAAATCAGTTCCCGTGATTCAGAGACCAATTAGTGAGGAAGCTAATGATGATGATCATGAAGCTTCAGATCAAGTTATTACCGAACCTCGTAGGTCATCTAGAGTAAGATCCGCACCAGAGTGGTACGGTAATCCTATTCTGGAAGTCATGTTACTAGACCATGATGAACCTACGAACTATGAGGCAGCAATGATGAGCCCAGATTCCGCGAAATGGCTTGAAGGCCATGAAATCTGAGATGGGATCCATATATAAGAACAAAGTGTGGACTTTGGTGGACTTGCCCGATGATCGGCAAGCCAAACAAAATAAATGGATCTTCAAGAGGAAGACATACACTGATAGTAGTGTTACTATCTACAAAGCTCGACTTGTCACAAAAACTTTTTCGACAAAGTTCAAGGTGTTGACTCTGATGAGATTTTCTCACTCGTAGAGATGCTTAAGTCTGTCCGAATCATGTTAGCAAGTTGCCACATTTTATGAAATCTGGCAAATGGATGTCAAAACTACATTCCTTAATGGATTTCTTAAAGAAAGAGTTGTATATGATACAACCAGAAGGTTATGTCAATCCTAAAGGTGCTAACAAAGTGTGCAAGCTCCAGCGGTCCATCTATGGACTGGTGCAAGCATCTCGGAGTTGGAATATACGCTTTGATGAGTTGATCAAAGCATATGGTTTTATACAGACTTTTGGAGAAGCATGTATTTACAAGAAAGTGAGTGGGAGCTCTGTAGCATTTTCCAAAACTATATGTTGATGACATATTGTTGATTGGAAATGGTATAGAATTTCTGGATAGCATAAAGGGATACTTGAATAAGAGTTTTTTAATGAAAGACCTCGGTGAAGCTGCTTACATATTGGGCATCAAGATGTATAAGATAGATCAAGACGCTTGATAAGATTTTTTCAATAAGTACATACCTTGATAAGATTTTGAAGTAATTCAAAATGGAACAGTCAAAGAAAGAGTTCTTGTCTGTGTTGCAAGGTGTGAAGTTGAGTAAGACTCAAAACCCGACCATGGTAGAAAATAGAAAGAATGAAAAGTCATTCCCTATGCCTCAGTCATAGGATCTATAAAGTATGCTATGCTTTGTACTAGACCTATTGTATACCTTGCTCCGAGTTTGGCAAGGGAGTACAATTTTGATCTAAGAGTAGATCACTGGACAGCGGTCAAGAAAATCCTTAGTGAGGACTAAGGAAATATTTGTCGATTATGGAGGTGATAAAAGAGCCCGTCGTAAAGAGTTACAACAGTGCAAGCTTTTACACTGATTCAGATGACTATAAGTCTAAATCTGGATACATATTGAAAGTGGGAGCAATTAGCTATAGTAGCTATAAGTGCATCTAGTGCCACCCCTAGTTGGTTTTGGAGTATTGACGACAAAGTTGGTTGAGGGACTAATGTGTTTGTGAGAATTGCAGGATAACGCAGGTAGTGTCCCTCATTGATTCGGTTTACCTACCGGAGATGACCCCTAAAAATGTATGAAGACAGACAATGGTGGTATGAGAAGATATTCATATTGAAGACTATGACATGAGAAGACATTACGTGAAGACTATGGAGCGCGAAGACTGTGTGGATTCGTTACTTCCTTTTCTTCTTTGTTGAGTCATAGGAACCACCGTACTGTTAAGTGGGGTCCAAGTGAACTAAGTCAGAGTGACTGAAGTGATGCTCAACTCAAAGCCTATGTCTTCGACCGAAGACAATGAGAGCAAACCTTATCCAGAGCTGGATGAGTCAGCTTTGCTTGTAGCCCAAGTAAAGTTGCCGCGTGTGTTTGAAATCTGACCGTTGGAACACGTGTCAGTTCCTTAGTGACCCAGGGTCATTTTGGACAAATCAGGTCGGGTTGCCTAGTGGCTATAAATAGCCCACCCCCTACACCATAAATTGGTGGCTGCTCAGAGTTAGTATACGGCTTTTGTCGTTTGAGAGCAACCCACCTCGAAGCATTTGAGAGAGAGAAATCCTTGCGAGGACAAAGCCCAAACACCCAGAGCCAAAGAGTGTTAGGCATCACTGAAGTCTTTCTGTCTGTGTGACCTGAAGACTTATTACACTTGAGGACTGTGTATCCTCCAGCTAGTTAGGCATCGCGTTCTGAGCATCCAAGAGTCATTGTGGATTGCCGAGTGAACGAAGTCTGTGAAGGTTTGGAAGTCTACCTTGAAGACTTACTAGAGTGATTGGGCGAGGACTAAGTGTCCTTAGCTCAAGGGGAATAAGGTGAAGACACGGTCTTCTGAGTTGAATCTCAGCCTCCCTAACCAGACGTACAGTTGTCACAGCAACTAGAACTTGTCCAACAAATCCTGTGTCTTCTACAAGTGACTGGTTCTATCTCTTCCCTCCTTTATTTTGAGTTTGTCTTCGTGAAGTCATTGCTTATCTGTCTTATCTAATTGACTTCATTGCTTGACTACTATTGTTGATTGGCTTTGTACTATCTTCCATCCTGATCCTACTACCTAGCTGCCATTAGTCTTCGTACGTTAACGCTATTGCATACTTGACTATGGCTTACTTGTTGTAGTTTACCTTCCGCTGCATATCAGTTAGGTCATTTCTATTGTTTGTCTTCGAAACTTCCACGTTTTGAAGACTTTGATAAAAATCGCATATTCACCCCCCTCTAGTCGATAACTAGCACTTCCAATTGGTATCAGAGCAAGGTACTCCCTTGTTCTGTGTGATTCGGTTTAACCACCTGGAGTTTAGCTATGTCGACTGCAGGATTGAGGAATGTATCTTGCCCCACCTTTGACAGTCATGAGTATCCCCGGTGGAAAGCCATGATGAAGAAGCGACTCATGGCTATGGACAACGAACTGTGGACCGTCACCGAGATTGGTCTTACTGATCTATGCAAGATGGCGGAGGCTGATGACATTCGCAAGTACACTCTACTGAACCTTACAGCGAAGGATGTCATCTGCTCCCGCCTGTCCTGAAATCAGTTTAGGAACGTCATGCACCTCAATCACGCAAAGCTAATCTGGGACCGACTTTCTGAGGTCTATGATAGTCATCTTAATCGTCATGATCCATGGCTTGATGACTACAAGGAGTCTCTTAAAGAGATGACCTTTCCACCTGAACCGTCTTCATCTTCACCATGCCTCATGGCAGAGGGTGCTAAGGTAACTGAATGCTATCTTTCTGAAACTAGTGATGATGAATCAGGTGATGAATTTGGCCCCAGCTATGTCAAACTTGCTTCCCTTGCCACTAAACAACAATGAGTTTTGGAAAAGATTCAAAACATGCTTAGTAAGAGCGATGATATGTTGGGCGAAGAAATGGACCAGTCAAAAGCTTTGGCTGAGAGTCTTCAGAGACTTCATTCCAAGTTTGACGCCCTTCAAGATCAACATAATGCTCTCTTATCTGATCATGAGAAACTTTCTTCTGAATGTCTTCAAAGAGAGCAAGATCTTGAAAAGATAAGAGTGGATTATGAAGTTCTTATGAAGAAGCATGATTCATTACTTGCTCAACAGATCAGTTCCGCTCAGGATGATTTTGAACCACCATGCTTAAAATGCATTGAGCGTGATAATGCTGCCTCTGTTGCTGAATGTTCCACTGCTGCTACTGTTGCTCTGTCTTCAACTACTGATGTGGTAACTAACCCCTCTTCTGAGGATACCACTACTATTGCTGATGAAAATGCTAGGTTGAAGACATTGCTTGAAACAGGGATGTATAAAAGTCTGAAAGGGCATCAGACACTTTGTGATGTCCTCAAAAAGCAGATTCTGAACCGAAACCCTAGGAAAGAGGGTGTTGGGTTCGAGAGGAAAATGAATGCTGATGGTTCCTACTGGAAGCCTAAGCAGTATCCCAAAACCACATGGGTTGCTGCAAAGGAACCTTCAGTGGATCCATCCACTTTATCTGGCTTTACCTATGCTAATCCTATTACCATTGATGAATCCTTTGATGCAAACTATAAACTGTTCAAAAATCAGAATGGTGAAGTGTTTGCCAGGTATATTGGTACTAACTGCAGGAATGGACCGCCAATGAAGAAGATCTGGGTTCCTAAATGCTGTCTTGAGAATCTTCCTGTGAATGTCATCATGACACCGCCAGGGAAGAAGACAAACTCCAGACCAAAGGCATCATATGGTCCAACGTCTACTTACGAACACAGGACTCAATTGAGTCACCCTAACGCCAATGTTTTGCAGGGAAATCATACTCAGACTCATGAATATGAGCGTGTGTCTTCCAACCACTATGTTCATAGAACTAAGAACTTTTCTGCTTATTCACATGAGTATCATTCATCTCCTGCAAGGCTATTTGCTAGGGCTTCAAAGCCGAAATTCTTAGATGCTGCACTTAGACTCATTGCTTCTAAACCACCCCTGAAAATGTGGGTGGTGAAGAAGAATTAACTCTCTTTTGCAGAATGTGGTCTCCAGCCAGCAATCAATGGCGTCCAATATAATTGCTGGGGACCTAACACATAAAGGGACGCATGATAAAATGACTTACTATGTATTCCACATATGAATCGCTTACCTGTCATACTGTGTGCTAACTTTCATCTATGCTGTGATAATCCAAGTGTGCATCTATTGCTTATGCTTCACAACATACCTTGTGAAGCCTATCCTCCTAACTGCACTGTAGGGCATGTCACCAAAAGCTTCAGAATGGATTATTGACAACGGATGCACTAATCATATGACTGGTGATCAAAGTCTTCTCATGGACTCAACCTTACGTCCATCCGAGAAGAGTCAAATCACATTTGCTGACACTAGTAAAGGCAAGGTATTGGGTCTAGGTAGAGTTGCAATCTCAAAGGATCAACACATGGATAAAGTGATGCTTGTTGAATCCCTTGGATTCAACTTAATGTCTGTCTCAATGCTTTGTGACTTAAACATGAT
The DNA here is from genome assembly GCF_002162155.2 of Triticum dicoccoides. Taxonomy (NCBI): domain Eukaryota; kingdom Viridiplantae; phylum Streptophyta; class Magnoliopsida; order Poales; family Poaceae; genus Triticum; species Triticum dicoccoides. Next base: position 347,809,204 of record NC_041393.1, on the reverse strand, counting down.
TGTGATATTTGGAAAATATCGTTGCCTTGTACTAATGGAATCTGACAAATCTCTAGTCTTTGAAGGGTATAGGAAAGGTGATCTATACATGGTAGATTTCTCAGCAGGTCCACAACTTGCCATATGTATTCTTGCAAAAGCTTCAGAATGCTGGCTCTGGCATCGAAGGCTGGGGCACCCTGGCATGAGGAACTTGCACACTCTCATCAAGAAGAAGCATGTCATAGGCATCGAAGGTGTCAAGTTCAAGAAAGATCATTTGTGTGGTGCCTGTGAAGCCGGAAAGATGACAAGGGCAAAGCACCCCTCGAAGACAATCATGACAACGTCTCAACCCTTCGAGCTGCTACACATGGACTTATTTGGACTTACTCACTACTCCACCCTCACAACAACGGCGTGTCTCTATGGCTTCGTCATTGTTGATGACTACTCAAGATATACATGGGTGCACATAATTCTCTACAAGACTGAAGTACAAGATGTCTTCAGACGATTCGCCAATCGAGCTATGAACAATTATGGCGTCAAGATCAAGCATATCAGAAGTGATAACGGCACTGAATTCAAGAACCCCGAGCTTGATATTTATCTGGATACAATGGGAATCAGTCATGAATTTTCTGCTCCATACACACCACAGCAAAACGACATTGTTGAGCGCAAGAACAGAACCCTCGTCGAGATGGCTCGAACAATGCTCGACGAGTACAAGACACCAAGAAAGTTCTGGCCTGAAGCCATTGATACAGCTTGTCATATCATCAACCGTGTCTACATCCATAAGCTTCTGGGCAAAACATCCTATGAGGTCCTTACTGGCAAGAAGCAAAATGTCAGTTACTTCAGAGTCTTTGGTGCTAGGTGCTGGATCAACGATCCCCATCACAAGTCAAAATTTGAACCCAAAGCTCACGAAGGCTTCATGCTTGGCTATGGAAAGGATTTGCACTCTTACGGAGTCTTCAACCTCTTCCACTACAAAATCCTTGAAACAGTGGATGTGCGATTTGATGAAACCAATGGTTCACAAAGAGAAATTCTGCCAAGTACACTTGATGAAGCTCCTTCCAGTGAATCTATCAAGCTGATGGGAACTAGTGAAATCATGTCTTCTGAAGCACAGCCTGAAGAGGAACTTATCATTTCTGCACCAAACCAACCTGAAGACAATGCTCAGACCGAAGACAATACTTCCAATGATGACAATGATCAGCATGAGCAAGGTCTTCATCCAGTTCATCCTCGTGTTGCAAATGAAGTACAAATTGAGAAGATAATTGACAGCATCAATGCGCCTGGTCCGCTCACTCGCTCAAGAGCAACACAGTTAGCAAACTTCTGTGGGCACTTTTCATTTGTGTCAATATCAGAACCCAAGAAAGTTGCTGAAGCTTTTATGGAACCTGAATGGATTCAAGCCATGCAAGAAGAACTTCAACAGTTCAAGCTAAACAATGTTTGGGAACTGGTCAAGCGCCCTGACCCTCGCAAGCATAACATTATTGGAACAAAGTGGATATATCGAAACAAGCAAGATGAGCATGGTCAAGTCGTCAGAAACAAAGCACATCTTGTGGCTCAAGGATATACTCAAGTTGAAGGAATTGACTTTGATGAAACATTTGCTCCTGTTGCTAGGCTTGAAGCTATTCGCATACTGCTAGCCTATGCTAATCATCACAACATCTTGCTATATCAAATGGATGTAAAGAGTGCATTTCTCAATGGCAAGATTGAAGAAGAAGTATATGTCGCACAACCACCTGGCTTTGAAGATCCAAAACATCCTGATATGGTGTACAAGCTAAACAAAGCACTGTATGGTCTCAAACAAGCTCCTCGTGCCTGGTATGATACAATCAAAGACTTCCTGAAGAGCAAAGGCTTCAAACCCGGATCCCTCGATCCCACACTCTTCACGAAGACATATGATGGTGAACTGTTTGTGTGCCAAATATATGTGGATGACATAATCTTCGGCTGCACCAACCAGAAGTACAGTGATGAGTTTGGGTACATGATGCAAGAGCAATATCAAATGTCCATGATGGGTGAGCTGAAGTTCTTCCTCGGTCTTAAAAATTCGTCAGCAATGAAATGGCATCTTCATATCTCAAGAAAAGTACCTCAAAGATTGTGTGAAGAAGTTTGGAATGGAAGACCGCAAAGGCTACACGACGCCAATGCCAGCCAAACATCACCTTGGTCCCGACGACAATGAATACTTACAGCATCATATCAATTCTCCTGAAGCCAGTTCCTGCTTGACCAGCAAGCGTAAATCTCTGAAGCCTCTGACCATACTGAAGCCATTCAGCTTGAAGTTCATGGCTGCAGAAAAATCAGCAAGGAAGGGTGGCAGACAGCGTCGTGGGGGAACTTCAAAGGATCTGCCGGAGGATCTGGTAGAAATGTATAAAACAGATCCTGAAGAAGATTACAATCAGCGCAAGACTCGAATCCAATGGATTCGACACTATTGGGCCGAACAGTGGTACAAGTACAAGTTCGTCACCCAGGAGTATGCAGAGAAAAATGCTATCACGAGCCCTTGGGGTGATATTCTCTATCGAGGCCTTCCCCCCAAGAACAAAGCTGAAGCCATTGCGCAAGAATTCTATCCTTGCATGGTCCGTGGGCCACAGCCTGAAGAAGCCGACCCAACATCATTACTCTGGTGTCGTGACGACAATCTCTTCAAGCGTAACTTCCAGTTTGCTAAGGCTTCGGCAAAGGAAAACAAGAAGTCACGGGGATTAGACTTCAATCCTGGTCCCTCTGCTCCCCGTGATGATGGCACACGTGAAGCTGAAGAAAACAGAATTGGCCCCTTTGCAAACCTTGATGGCCTCATCACTTACATCTTGGTCCAAGGTGCCAAGGTAGACCATTCTGATAATGATGCTGACACTTATGAAGCCCCAGCTCCTCCTTCGAAGCCACAGAAGCAAAAGAAGCTAAAAGCTTCTAAATCAGCACCTCCAAAAGCTTTACGCGCGAAGCCTCTGGCCACTGCACCTCCTGAAGCCAGTGTGCAGTCTGAAGATCAATCCCGCATCTCCAAGAAGACGGAGAAGAAAAAGCAACTTGTCAGGCATACGGATCAAACCTTGACTCCTACCGCCATTCTGCGTGAAGAACCCATTGATCTATCATGTGATGAAGATCTTGCTGATGATGCTCTTGAGCAGCTGATAAAGAGCAAGGAAGAAGCAGAAATCTTCAACAACTTGCCTCTCTTTGATGTGGCCATCATCCACAATTTCATTGATGAGTGGTTCGACACCCCCAATGTTAGCTTTGAAGATTTACATCTTCCCATTGGCCTCAGTGTCGCCTTCAATGGCGCCATTGCTTCTGAGCTGGCTCTTGCTCAGCGAATCATTGAGATCAAGAACAAGATTGATTATGAGAAGGCTCAATTCAAGAAGCATGTGGCCAAGCTAAGTGTTCAAGACGTCCGAAACTTCAAAGTCATGCTGCATGAGCTTAAAGAAGCTTTTCTGAAGAGGCACCAAGAAGCTCAAGGCTCTCGCGAGCGTATGAAAAATTTGGCTGATAAGTGTGTGCTTGCCTACAATGAGGCTGAGAAGCGCAAGTCACTTGGCCGTCCTGGCATTGACCCCAGGATGGCTGCAAAGAAAAAGAAGAAGCTTCCTGCTGATCAGCCTGCACCTTCAAGCCAAGAAGCTCCTCGCATTATCTTCCCAAGTAGCATGACTGGCTCGAAGCCAAAGGCCACCACAACCGTTTCAGAACAGAAGAAGATGAGGGCTGCCGAGGCTGAAGCCAGAAAGAGGAAGAATACTGAAGCCTCTGATGTCGCTCCCTCCATGAAGAAGCGCAAGACCAAGAAGGGTCGGGCTGCTCCCACAGAGCCCCTTGTTGTTGAACCCATCTCAGTGGTTCGTCCTACATCTGCATCCCAAGAACTTCGCATAACTGTTCATGAGCCTGCTTCCACAGAGGCTCCTGAAGCTGAAGATATACCAGCAGCTGAACCCACCGCTGCTGAAGACATTGGTCATCATGACAATGTTGAAGATGATGAAGTTCTTCCTTAGATTGAATATAATGTGGTATCATCGCCTGTTCGTACGAACAGTGAAATCATCAGCATTGGTCGTCCTCTGACGCCAATTGCTCAGGATGCTTCATGGGCTGATCGCCCGCAAGAACAAGAAACCCCAAGTACTCCCCAGCAACATCAACAAACCACACCATCCGTCCAAGTTGAAGAGGATGAGGACCTTCCCACTCCATCTCCAAAGGCGTCGCCTGTACTACAAAGGCTTTACAAAGGACCAAGGCCTCAAGTCTCTCTTTCGAGTGTTCTAGAAGGAGAAGTGCAACGTCAACCTGTTGCACGTCAAGTGTTCTCTGAAGCCACTCCAACTGTGAATGTCTCTGTGTCTGAAGCACAAGCTGCTGAAGACAATCCGGCTGCATTAGCCGATGAAGAACGACAAGAAGAGCGTGTCTCTACCCCCATGCCTGAAGAAACAGTTCATGAAGTGAACGTGTCTGTGCCTGACCCTCCAGCTCGTCAAGTGGAGGTTGAAAATCCTGAAGCTGCCACAACCAACGCAAGTGAAGCCAATGACGTTGTCATGGATGACGCTCATGTGGAGCTTGAACCAACCAGTGTGCCTGAAGCTAATGAGGCCACTCCACCTGAAGCTAATGAGGCGACTACTCCCGAAGCACCTATTGTGCAGCCTGAAGCCTCAGCTGCTACCACTGCTCTTGTTCCGCCCCCAAGGCCCTATACAATTGAGCAAGCATACAACCATGGCGAGCTCATCATAGTAAGATGGCCCGTTCTGGTCCCTCCGCCTAATGTCTCTGGTCCTCAATTTGACTATCACATTGAGCATAGGCCTCAGGTCCAGAAGCCCAAGCCAAGACTGCCAAGGTTTCCTTGTACTGCCACCGCTGTCGGGTCTTTCAATGCAAATGGCTTCAAGAGCCACAACACATTCTTTGACAGCTCGAAGAACCCCTGCACGAAGCCATGAATATCATCAGATCGGTTCTGGAGTCATCAGCAGCGAAGCTATTACTCCTGTGTTCTGTATGATCAAGGGCGCATTTTCCCTCATATGCGCCTCGACACTGAAGCCATTACTGGACTGCCCTGCCTAGAAGAAGCACTTGACTACTTTCGTGATGCTGGGCTACTCAGTTTTGTCACAGATAAAGAACACTAGAATGAAGAGCTATTGCTTCAATTCTATGCTACTCTGCACATTCGCGGCTACAACAGAGATACAAAGACATGAGTTCTCGAGTGGATGACCGGAAATGTCCATCATGAAGCCAAAGCTATGGATATCATCGAGCTTACCGGCCTATCCACTCCAGGAGAACTCTATGAACCTGGTTGTCAAAATCACCGCAATGCTTTGGAAAGCATCTTTCATAAGCCTGAACCCAATATGAGTCAGATGCTGAGCATGATGAAGCCTTTGCCACGTGATGCTGAATATCCAACAGAGTTATTTGTTGAAGACCTTGAGTATCTCCCATGCACCATATATCACATCATCAGGCGAACTCTATGGCCTATCAAAGGACATTCATCAGCGGCAAAGCTTGAAGGAGCTATGAAGACTTTGGTCTTCTACATTCTCAATGGCATCAGCTTCAATGCGCAAGATTTCTTCATCAGACAACTTGCTGCTTCCGGCTCCGACCTATTTGGTCTGAAGTTTTATGCTCTATGGGTCATGCGCCTCATCAAGCGACACTCATCTGTCAACTATCAACCTTCTGCTCGAAATCATGTGATTTTTCTACCTGAAGTTGATATGTCAGTTGAAGCTATATACCCTGATCCTACCAAGAAGCCTCTTTGTCTTCAGAATGCCGAGCACCAAAGCTTCACTCAGCCTATTGATGGTGTTCAAGCAGCGACACGAATCTATCCTTTGGCTGGAAATACTCGCCTGCCTCATCGAGCACCTACTGAAGCCACTGAAAGCACCATTGCCCAAAGGCCTCAGAAGCGTTCTCGCATTCTCAATGACCGAGAACTTCTTGTGGCCCTTCATCAGAAACAGGATAAGCATCATTTCTGGCTCAAGAGACAGATGCAAAGCATCTTAGTGGATGTCAATCGCATTCGCAACCTTGCCACCAAGAATGCCTTTGTTGCTCATGAGACTTGCCGGCGATCATGGAAGAGTTTGACCCTGCTTAGTGCTAAAGCAGATCTTCACGATGATGGCTTCAATGAAAGATTCCAGTTTGACTCCACTCCTCCCCGGACTGCTGTCCTACATCATACTCCATCTCTTGAAGACTCTGAATATTCTTCCTCCGTGGCAACGGTAAATGCCAGAGTGATCGATGATGAAGATGATGCTACTTCACCACCTCCTACAACTGCGCGCATCGACATTGCACCAAGTTCATCTGCACCGCCACCCAACGACGACGACCCTGCTGCTTCACCTACTCATGTTAACGAGTAGATGCTCTGTGTCTTCAAACCTTTTTGGTCCTTACTGACAAAAGGGGGAGAAGCGTATGAGTTGATAGTCTTCAAGCGGGTTCATATGGGCGGTTGCATTATATTTTGCTGCGTGCTTACAACTCTTGCCTTTTTTTTGAAACATTTGGTTCTTTGAGTTGTAACACCTAAACTTGATGGTCGTCTGCTACTTATTTGCTTCACTGTGATGCGATGATAAATTCCGCATGTGTGATGGTAACTTCCGCACTTAGATCATTCTGCAGACGTCCATTTTTCATTATGCATGTCATTCTACTTGCTATATCAGTTCATGCATGATAAATTATCTTCATAAGTTGAAGTGGATCTCCACAAGTACAACCTACCATGTGCATTTGCATTCCAAAAGCAAATTACTTACATGCACATCTTCAGGGGGAGCCCTTGCAACTTATGAAGACTATTTCCTATCCTTACAAATTCACATATTTATCCCCGTGGAAAACTTCAACCAGTTTGTCATCAATCACCAAAAGGGGGAGATTGTAAGTGCATCTAGTGCCACCCCTAGTTGGTTTTGGAGTATCGACGACAAAGTTTGTTGAGGGACTAATGCGTTTGTGAGAATTGCAGGATAACGCAGGTAGTGTCCCTCATTGATTCGGTTTACCTACCGGAGATGACCCCTAAAAATGTATGAAGACATTGAAGACAATGGTGGTATGAGAAGATATTCATATTGAAGACTATGACATGAGAAGACATTACGTGAAGACTATGGAGCGCGAAGACTGTGTGGATTCATTACTTCCTTTTCTTCTTTGTTGAGTCATAGGAACCACCGTACTATTAAGTGGGGTCCAAGTGAACTAAGTCAGAGTGACTGAAGTGATGCTCAACTCAAAGCCTATGTCTTCGAGCGAAGACAACGAGAGCAAACCTTATCCAGAGCTGGATGAGTCAGCTTTGCTTGTAGCCCAAGTAAAGTTGCCGCGTGTGTTTGAAATGTGACCGTTGGAACACGTGTCAGTTCCTTAGTGACCCAGGGTCATTTTGGACAAATCAGGTCGGGTTGCCTAGTGGCTATAAATAGCCCACCCCCTACACCATAAATTGGTGGCTGCTCAGAGTTAGTATACGGCTTTTGTCATTTGAGAGCAACCCACCTCGAAGCATTTGAGAGAGAGAAATCCTTGCGAGGACAAAGCCCAAACACCCAGAGCCAAAGAGTGTTAGGCATCACTGAAGTCTTTTTGTCTGTGTGACCTGAAGACTTATTACACTTGAGGACTGTGTATCCCCCAGCCGGTTAGGCGTCGCGTTCTGAGCATCCAAGAGTCATTGTGGATTGCCAAGTGAACGAAGTCTGTGAAGGTTTGGAAGTCTACCTTGAAGACTTACCAGAGTGATTGGGCGAGGAGTAAGTGTCCTTAGCTCAAGGGGAATAAGGTGAAGAAAAGGTCTTCTTAGTTGAATCTCAGCCTCCCTAACCAGACATACAGTTGTCACAGCAACTGTAACTTGTCCAACAAATCCTGTGTCTTCTACAAGTGACTGGTTCTATCTCTTCCCTCCTTTATTTTGAGTTTGTCTTCGTGAAGTCATTGCTTATCTGTCTTATCTGATTGACTTCATTGCTTGACTACTATTGTTGATTGGCTTCGTACTATCTTCCATCCTGATCCTACTACCTAGCTGCCATTAGTCTTCATACGTTAACGCTATTGCATACTTGACTATGGCTTACTTGTTGTAGTTTACCTTCCGCTGCATATCAATTAGGTCATTTCTATTGTTTGTCTTCGAAACTTCCACGTTTTGAAGACTTTGATAAAAATCGCCTATTCACCGCCCTCTAGTCGATAACTAGCACTTTCAGTAGCTCCGTGCAGAGCATTGTAGACATAGAATACTTGCAAAATACATACGGCTCTGAATGTGACAGACCTTTTGACTAAACTTCTCTCACGAGCAAAACATGATCACACCTTAGTACTCTTTGGGTGTTAATCACATATCGATGTGAACTAGATTATTGACTCTAGTAAACCCTTTGGCCGCTGGTCACATGACGATATGAACTATGGGTGTTAATCACATGCAGATGTGAATATTAGTGTTAAATCACATGGTGATGTGAACTAGATTATTGACTCTAGTGCAAGTGGGAGACTGAAGGAAATATGCCCTAGAGGCAATAATAAAGTTATTATCTATTTTCTTATTTCATGATAAATGTTTATTATTCATGCTAGAATTGTATTAACCGGAAACATAATACATGTGTGAATACATAGACAAACATAGTGTCACTAGTATGCCTCTACTTGACTAGCTCGTTAATCAAAGATGGTTAAGTTTCCTAACCATATACATGAGTTTTCATTTGATTAACAGGATCACATCATTAGGAGAATGATGTGATTGACTTGACCCATTCCGTTAGCTTAACACTTGATCGTTTAGTATGTTGCTATTGCTTTCTTCATGACTTATACATGTTCCTATAACTATGAGATTATGCAACTCCCGTTTACCGGAGGGACACTTTATGTGCTACCAAACGTCATAACGTAACTGGGTGATTATAAAGGAGCTCTACAGGTGTCTCCGAAGGTACATGTTGGGTTGGCGTATTTCGATATTAGGATTTGTCACTCCAATTGTCGGAGAGGTATCTCTGGGCCCTCTCAGTAATGCACATCACTATAAGCCTTGCAAGCAATGTAGCTAATGAGTTAGTTAGGAAATGATGCATTACGTAACGAGTAAAGAGACTTGCTGGTAACGAGATTGAACTAGGTATTGAGATACCGACGATCGAATCTCGGCCAAGTAACATACCGGTGACAAAGGGAACAACGTATGTTGTTATGCGGTTTGACCGATAAAGATCTTAGTAGAATATGTAGGAACCAATATGAGCATCCAGGTTCCGCTATTGGTTATTGACCGGAGACATGTCTCGGTCATGTCTACATAGTTCTCGAACCCGTAGGGTCCGCACGCTTAAAGTTATATGACGGTTATATTATGAGTTTATATGTTTTGATGTACCGAAGAAGTTCGGAGTCCCGGATGAGATCGGAGACATGACGAGGAGTCTCGAAATGGTCGAGACGTAATGATCGATATATTGGACGACTATATTTGGACTTCGGAAAGGTTCCGAGTGATTCGGGTATTTTTCGGAGTACTGGAGAGTTACGGGAATTCGCCGGGGAGTATATGGGCCTTATTGGGCCATACGGGAATAGATGAGAGAGGCCAAAAGGAAGGAGGCATGCGCCCCTCCTCTGGTCCGAATTGGACAAGGGGTGCAGCCCCCTTTTCCTTTTCCCTCTCCTCCTCTTTCCTTCTCTCCTACTCCAACAAGGAAAGGAGGAGTCCTACTCCCGGTGGGAGTAGGACTCCCCCCTTGGCGCGCCCTCCTCTTGGCCGGCCGCCTTCCCCCTTGCTCCTTTATATATGGGGGCAGGGGGCAACTCTAGACACAACAATTGATCCTTGAGATCTATTAGCCGTGTGCGGTGCCCCCGTCCACCATATTCCACCTCGATAATATCGTAGCGGTGCTTAGGCGAAGCCCTGAGTCGGTGTAACATCATCATCGTCACCACGCCGTCGTGCTGACGAAACTCTCCCTCGAAGCTCGGCTAGATCGGAGTTCGAGGGACGTCATTGAGCTGAACGTCTTCTAGAACTCGGAGGTGCCGTACTTTTGGTGCTTCATCGGTCGGGCCGTGAATACGTATGACTACATCAACCATGTTGTTCTAACGCTTCCGCTTTCGGTCTACGAGGGTACGTGGACAACACTCTCCCCTCTCCTTGCTATGCATCACCATGATCTTGCGTGTGCGTAGGATTTTTTTTGAAATTACTACGTTCCCCAACATCATTGACTTCTAGGACATTGCGCCTGTCAGATTGACAGCAGGTATCCCATCGTCCTTCAATAGTGACGAGCACATCTTCCCTCCGCCGATCCTCCAGGACCTGCTGCTAATCTCGACGGGCTCGTGGATCAGACGAGGCTATTTATGCTTCGTCGGGCTCATGGTTTTGTTGCTCTTATTGCTACCTCTGGGTTTGCTGCCGCAGAGGGGACTGCACCGTCAGCGTGGCTCCCTCAACATGACCAATAGTCCGAGATGCTTTTGTTGTCCGCGGGCGCAGGTTTGTCGATGGCTCTGCCTGCTGAGATTTTTCGGACTCATAAAAGCGATCAAACTATGGATGGTGGCTCTCCACTCATCCATTTGACCAGGCGTTGGTGGAAATCTTAGCAGAAGTTGGGCCCGCGCCATGGCTTCCGAGGCCGTGCTTGGCATAGGCGAGGAGGCAGATCAAGACATCACTCGACTCCTAGTAACACCAGTAGGAAAGTCACCGCGTTCATGCCGTTGCGAGCCGGTTGCCAAGGCAGTTGGGTGATGGGTGGAGCGTGCTCGGGGATCTGCGGCCCCGTCCGATGCTCTGTCTTGCTTGCCTCGCTCTGGGCAAGGCACGTGCCCAGTAGCCGCACCGATGGCAGGTGCTGCTGGAGGATCGCGGCTTGCACTAGAGCGGGCATTGTCGCTGCGGCTGCACCCACTAGCGCAGTGGGGAGGTGGAAATTGAATGTTTCCCCCGCCCGTGGCCTATGGGCTATGGCTATCAGGATGTTGTTGATATCTCCCTCCCCCGGCATCTTCTGATCCAGCTTCGACCATAGGGGACACAACGACAGTGCCTCCTACGCTGGTCGTGTCACCCATGGCACCTGCTTCTCCCAACACCGCCGCCGCGTCTACGACATCAGCGGTTGCGTGTGAGGGGGCCTTCTAAGTGGAAGGATGAGCTGTTGCGTCGGACTTCTTCTTGGGCACCATGGATGATGAAACTAACAACAAAGAAGACGATGATGAAGATTGACACGCTGTTCACAACCTCGGGTTTGCGCAAGCGCTCCCACCTACCTGGCGCGCCAAAGATGTCAAGGAGGAACTTGATCACCTATGGGGCCGCCGACCCCTTGTGGTTCGGCAAGGGGAAGATCACATTGCACAAAGAGCGGAGGCCATGAAACTGCACGACGACGGTGATGCTGGTGGTTTTTACCCAGGTTCGGCCCGTCGTGAGGCGTAAAACCCTACTCCTGCTTTGGTGGATTTAATGGAAGAACCCAAAGAATGTGCAGAGCTCGAACCCGACAAGGTGGCCTCGGGGAAAGTAGCTACACGTGTACAAGTATGCGAGGGTTTGAATCCTTTGCTAGGTTGCCTTGGACCTCCTTTTATAGCTTAAGGGGTGACCACAGTGGAAAAATAGTCTTTATCTCATTATTAGATAGCTAACAGTGCTATCATACCTAACTCTGGCAGTTAGGACAAAGTGCATTAAATGCACTGCTAGATGTCATGCTGAGGATGCAGCCCGACAAGCCTATTGTACCGCTTAACCATCTTCTACTTGTCTGCTTGACACGCCTCTAGACGGGTGTCATATGAGGGTAATCTCTCTTCTAAATGGCTGCCACATGCCTAGTTGAAGCCACTTAATCACTTGGAGGCTCGACACCGCACTGGTAAGTGATTTGCGTCATGGTGCAGTGGAGCGGTGGAACCTTGGCGAGGAGATCCTCCCTTGGTGGACCCAGCAAGCCTGCCGGGGAAACCTTGGACTTGTCCCTTGGGCGGCCTCGACCCGGCAGGCTCTCTTGCCCGTCAAGGGAGGCCTTCCTAAGGTGACATCTTGCTGTCTTGGCCTGTCTTGGTCTTCTTGATCCGCTCTTTGATCTCACTAAGAGTTGCTTCTATGGCTTGGTCTTGTCTTGCACATTGGTATAGTTATTTGATGCCAAGACGCATGTGTATACGTCAGGGCAACAAATGTAAATGTTTGTTGTACCGACACGATGCCGCCGGAAAACTTTGACATGTTGAACTTGCTTGTCGTAGCACTGCTCTTCATTGTGTTGGTGTCGTGGTTCAACACGCCACCTATGGGGCCATTGGCCCCTTGTGGTTCGGCAAGGGGGAATGGCGCGTTACACAAAGAGCGGAGGCTGTAGAGCTGCACGACAGTTATGACACGGGCAGTTTTTACCCAGGTTCGGGCCACCACGAGGCGTAAAACCCTACTCCTGCTTTGGTGGATTAATGAAAGGACCGTGGTGGAGACGCATTGCTCTAGCCCGGCAAGGTCGCCTTGGGACGAGAGCATCTACACGCGTATGAGTGTACAAGGGTCCGAATCCTTTCTAATGTAGCCACAACCCTCCTTTCATAGGTCAAGGGGTTACCACACTGGAAAAACAACCATTATCCAGTGATTAGATAGCCACAGTGCTATCATACCTAACTCTACAGACAGGACAAGGTGCATTAAATGCACCACTTAGTGTCACATCGTGGGGGTAGCTCGGCAAGCCTTGCCGTGCTATTTATCCACCTTCTCGCCTGCCTGCATGACATGCCTCTGGACGGTTGTCATTTAGGGGTGATCTTCCTCAGAAATCGCTGCCACGTGCCAAATGACAACCACTTAATCACTTGGGGGCTCGACACCGCACCGACAGGTGACTTGCATCGCTGTGAGGTGGAGCGGTGGCGTCTTGGCGGGGTAATCTGCCCTCGGCATCCCCGACAAGCTTGCCAGGGGAGTCTTGAGGTTTGTCTTCATTGTGACCTCGACCCTGCCAAGCTCGCCTGCCGAACAAGGGAGTTTTTTCCTTAGTGATATATTGTTCCTTTGGCTTGTCTTGGTCTTCTTGATCCGCCCTTTGATATCTCAAAGAGCTATATCGTCTGCTTGGCCTTGTCTTGGATGCCTGATGCAGTTTGTTTTGCTGTTGTCATGCCAGAGACTTGTCGGTCCGGGCACAAGTCAGGGGAAACATACACCCCCATTTGTGTACCCCAACAGAAGCCCCCGGGCATGAGCCGTACTTGTTGCTGGGCATGTTGGGTTAGGCCCCAAAATGGTTCGTGGACACGTGTCGAAGAGATGCTCCGCGTTCAGCGATTTGTTATGATGACCAGTCAATCCAACTTCCACTCCGCGTAATTACCACATGCCATGGGGTCGTGTGACTGTAGCAGTTAATGTAAAATGATAACTTTCTAAGGGAAAGTGGCGATGAGCCGCTCCCCCCCCCACGTTCATTTCTCATAAAGGGGGAAAACGCAGAAAGGCGTGGCTCTTCGCTCCCATTTCTCCATCGACTTCCTCCTCGAGCTAGAGCGCCCGTTGTTGCGCCCACATCCGCTTCTGACACCTCGCTCGGCCTTCCACCTCCTCCAAAGTTCCGCAAGATGAGCAAGAAAGCAGCTGCCGTGAAAGGGAAGCAGGCGGCCGCCATGAAGGAGACGTCCGCGGAGGGGAACAAGAAGAGGGTTGCAGATTTGGATAGGAAGCAACGGGGAGATGTGGTTTTCTTCCAATCGAACCTAGACAGTGATACCCTGGTTGCAAATGGATATATGTGGGGAGAGGAGTTCCCAAGGGACATGGGGCGCCCAAAGTCTTGTCGGAGGGAAAGATTGATCCGCTGGATTCGTACCGATTTTTCTGCGCATACTTCCTTTGCGGCCTCTGACCCCTTTTTCGGATTTCTTCAAGGCGATGATGGTGGTGTATGGGTTCCACCTATTAGACTTTACGCCAAATGCAATGGCGTGCATGGCGGTTTTCGCTCATCTGTGCGGAGTTACCCCCAATGTGGATCTGTTTAGGCATTTCTTTGTCCCGTGGGTGGAGAACAAGGGTCATCATTCCGGGAACATAAGCTGGATCCCTCGGGTGGCGAGGGAAAGTTGGGACTACCTTCCTGGTCAGCAGTGCAGAGATGGGAGGAGTGGCGGGCAGACTGGTGCTGGATCCAGGACGAGAAGGCCCCAGAGTTTTGCCAGGCACGGTCGGAGTGCGTTCTGCATGGAAATGACTGGAGGGAATTTGGCCTTACTGATGACATGCTTCGCCCGACACTGAACAGGATCACCCGTCTGAAGGTTACCGGGTTAACCATCGAACAAGTGGGAGCCGGATATCCTCCATCGCTGCATTGCGCTGCTGCAAAGAGAGACATGTTCGCTTGGTGGTATGGAGATGCCGGGGACAGGATGCACCTATACCCAGGTCTGACCAACAACTTGTTAGTCTATGGCCACGCTTGGTTGTGCGAAAAATTGTTTAGAAGGCTTGGGCCATTCAAATTTTCACCAAGGGTCATCCCGTTGAATGTCAACTCTTCCCTGGACCAGATCTTGAAGTGGATGCCTGATTGCAACATTTACGGGGTTGCGGGCGATTGGCAACTACCCGAGTTGGATGCAGAGCTTGAATGGGCTTCCAGCTTGGTGGAAAGGGCGACCAGGGTGGAGAACAACATGTTCAAGCGCACCTCCAAGGTAGAGGCGGAGTTTATAAGACACGAACTGAGGAGGACAAAGCGCTCCGGGCCGCCGAAAATTCGAAGCCCAAAAAGGTAGAGGAAGAAGGGGAAGGTGTTGTGGAATTGTCATGGCAGATGTCCTTAGTGTGAGGACTTAGTCACGAGGCCAACGCATCTATGCGGTAGGTTGAGAGGGGTTGGGCGGAATCGAGAGACGCAACACATGACAAGGATTTAGACAGCTTTGGGCCATGGGAAACATCATCCGGTAATAACCCTAGATGCTGTTTGAGGCTAGGTTTCATTATCATCACAAGGGAGTCGCCGATAAGCCATCTCTTTGTGTCTATCCCTAGAGATTGTTTATTTTTGCTTGTCCCTCTTTGGGGAGCCCTGCCCCTCCTTATATATGTTGAAGGGGCAGTTTACATGACTAATCCTAGTTGGATTAGGAGTACTCTGTTACAAGTGGAGTCCTAGTCTTGCTTCCTTTGTAGGAAAATATTCCTTGTGCTTTCCTCATAAACCGGCCCACCATAACATGAACCGGTCTTCCATAAACCGCCTTCTGGGCCACCGGGTCTTGTCGTTCCTCTGACCCGCTCGCCGGGTCACCCATGAGTCACCAGGCTCGGGCGGGTCACTTAGTGAGTCGTCCAATCAGGGCAGGTCCTTAGTGAGTCACCAAGTCCGGCCAGGTTACGCCGCGGGGTATATCCCCGACATTAGCCCCCAGCTTAATTTGGATTTATCCATGTTAAACTGATCTACAACATAAACACAAGAACATATTTGGCGGCTTGTGCTCCGGGTTAAATATTCTTATAAACCGGTGCTTGATCATACTTAAATCCTTGTCATTTCTTCCTTCTAGAAAATCCGGGTTAGTAGACCAGCTTCATAATCAATTTGCTTGTAGAAGAAATATTGTAAATAAAGAAATCATTTGACTCGGCCTTCAATGCTCTGACTTGACAAAAATATTGGTCTTCAAATATTTCAACTGATATTCAGCCGGCTTTAAAATGTAGAACTTTCCGATATATGATTTCCAAAATCGTCGGGTTATAAAAACTGATAATTCCGGGTATGATTGTTTCCAACGTTGGTTCATGATTGTTGCCAATGCCAGTTCATGATTGTTGATGATGCCGGGTTATGATCGTTGCCAACGTCGGTTCATGATTATTGATGACGCCGAGTTATGATTTTTGTAGACACCGGGTCATAATGACTGGTGATGCCGGGTCAATCTGGTTTGCTCAAAACTGAAAATTGGAAGATATTTCTCCCTTGTATCCATATTACCTATAGTCCCCAAGTCTTGAACAGAACAAAGTGATGATTTGAGACTTGTTTCCATATAATTACTGCCACTTTGAAGAAATCTATGTTGTTCATCTCAGTCACTAGTAAAAACAGAATACTCCATATATGTAGCCCCCAAGTGCCGGGTTGTAATGCTTGCAGCATCCTGGGACTTGAAATTGCCTTATGCTCATAAAAACTTCAACCAGTGTAGCCCCCAAGGGCTGGGTCATTATGCAATAATGAGCAGGGACTTTGTAAATATGATCATGTAAACTTGAGTAGCAACGTGCAGCCCCCAAGGGCCGTCTCAGTAAGATATTACTGAGCTGAGACTTTGTATATGATTCATTGATAATAACATCATATGATGTAATCTCCACCATGGGGCTTAAACCCACGTCCACAAGGTTAAGAGCTTTGTGCTTTACCAACTGAGTAGTGGACCCTTCAATATAGTGGATTTAACTTGTGTACCTTGAATTGTTGATAGGAGCAACTGGTAGTCCCCAAGGGCCGGCTCATTATGATGTGATGATTCGGATCTTCAATAAGGCTAATAAAAATGACTTTGCATTAGCCCCCAAGTGTCATGGTGCATGCTTGCAGCGACATGAGACTTGCATATTTGATATAATCTCAACTTAAATAATGTAGCCCCCAAGTGTCGGGTCGTAAGCCTGCAGCGACTCGGGACTAATCCTTCAATTGTAGAATAAATAATATCCATTGATAATATAATAGCCATTGTGCTAAGGCGACTTTGAAAACCTTAATCATAATACTGGTTTACTGATAACCATAATAAAATCTAGCCATGTTGGCTATTTGAAGATTTGAATAATATAATCCAATGATTTATGAGCGCATGATTCCAATGGCGCAATCCAAATATATACTGGTGACTTATAGTCCAAAGCCAGGTCGGGTTAATAAACACCAGTGATTTATAATCATGCTTTATTCAACCTGTTTCTGCATACAACAAGTTTAAAGTGTCCTAGCGGTTTACCGCCAAATGGGTCATAGTGCCCAACATATAACCCGGGTTTATAACCAAGGCTGCACTTAAGAATAATCAAATATGAAATATATCATACCTGTGACATTGAATCACATAGTTGGTTTACCAACTTTCTTGTAGTAAAGGTGATAACCCAATTCTGGAGTGCTGATAACTCCTCCCTTATTTTGTCGGTTTATGATAAAACCGTACCGGGTTATAATAAACACCAGATTATCCATATATAAGACTAGCGACTCATAGTCAAAACCAGACCGGGTCAATAAGCGCCGGATTATAACCCATCATGTATTGACAACTTGTAGTTGAAAGCCAAGCCGGGTCAATAGACGCCGGTTTCTCATAAAACCTTATCAAAGGAGAAGACTTTGACAAATAAAAGCAAATGGAAACTTGTAGTCGAGGCTTTTCAAGGGCTGTCAGGCCCAAATTCAAGGCTTTTCATGGGCTTCCAGACCACTGAGTTAAACCATTTTACAAAGCCTTTTAAGATGGACCTCACATTAACCAATCGTCGTTTTAACTTTGACAAGTTCAGGGTCTGTATAAGATTGAATTGTCAAACGTTCGGCGGGTCATACCAGGATTACCTGGGCGGAGTGACTTACTTGATGAAGGCAGGTTAACCTAGGGTTTTAGGTGAATACACCTGGCTTCCAAGCCTGGGTTGATAGCCTATTACAAGGGTCCTTCAAAACTCTTTGTTACTGTGCACAAAGAGCCCCCAGGTAACATTTTGAGCTGTGCTCAGTGGGTGTCTATGTTTGAGTTGGTGCTTTTTGCAACACTCTCTTTGACCCCTAATCGATTTCCTGTTGGCCTTACACCGATCAAGAGGTGTAGCTATGGTTCGAATACGACCAAGCCCCCAAGTGATTTCCCTGGTGGCCTTACGCCGATCAAGAGGTGTAGCTATGGTTTGAATACGACCAAGCCCCCAAGTGTTTTTTCTGAGAACTCGAACTTTGCGAAAGATATTTCTTCTTGAACCGGATGTTAAACCGGATTTTGAGAGCTTCAAAGCTTTGTGGGAGACATCTTTCCCTTGAACCGGATTTTAAACCGGAATCTTCATTTTCAACCAGAAATTTTCTGACGGCCTTTAAACTCGAACTTGCGAGAAATTAATTCTTTTTGAACATGAAATTCTTAAACCGGATTTGAGAGTTTCAGATCTTTGTGGGAGACAGATTTCCCTTGACCCAGTTTGTAAAACAGATATTTGAGAGCTTCAGTGACTTCCCTTGAGCCAGATTTTAAACCGGAATCCTTTCTGATGACCCGGAACTTCTTCATTGAGACGGGATTTTGAAACTAGCAAGATTTGTTGAGTCATATCATCATAGCCCCCGAGTCTCAAGGTAACTCGATGAGTTGGCTTGAGATTCTCCATATTTGACCGTGATATAAACCGACATAAGTTGTATATCATTAGTGTTAGCACGATGTGAATCCACAGAAGGTTGAGGTGACTGCGGCAGGTTATAAATGATCCCGTATGAGCCGTGTCAGCAACTCGGCCAATGGTTCCTTCCAACTGGCTATTTGAAGTTAACCAAACTGTAGTGGCGACGACTTGTGTGTCTGCCCATTGAGCCACCCAGTGCAGACGACGGTTGATAGTATATGGTAATTTGCCTCCATTTTGTTGAAAGAAAACCGGGCTACACAAGCTGTGACTTGCTCATACTCAATAAACAGCTCATGCAAACATGTACGGCCCGGTGTGTTGATGTAGACCCGGCCACGAGAGACGGACGGTAAAAACGACCGCAACATCAGTGGCAACATAGATGAGTCGGCCACGGCATTGTATGCCGGTGCGGGCAAGCAAGTCATCCTCCTCATTGTAAACCAGCGCGGATGCGTGAACCGTCCGTGAGAGCAGACGAGCGAGTCGTCCGTGGTGTTGTAAGTCAGTGTAGCAGCTGGTGGCGGGTCGTTGCCGCGGCTCGGAGGCCACAGGTTAGGTGACGTGCGGCCGACTCAAAAGCGTAGATCGAGACAGAGACGTGTCCTTCCTGTAGTAATCTTCCCTTAATGCTTCACACGTCTTCTCATAACAAACAAGAGCTGATCTTGTTCTGATTAGAGCTCATGTGTTAGTAGTAACAACAACACTATTAATCAAAACAGATCTCGTAAGCCATGCAACTACTAATCCTAATACTTGGCCTTGACAGGGAAGAGGAGGAAGAGGAGGAGACCCTCATTAACCGAGCCAAGCGGCTCAGGCATGTGGAGCCTCCAATGTCTCCGGGAGGCACGGGCTTGGTGGGGAGCAGCACGAAAGATCCAGTGACAAGCCCCCAGCCCAGCTCCTTGCACGAAGGCACGAGACTGATTACACCCACCAAAGATGATGCAGAAGAGCGCCCCCATCCCCAATCAGAGAGGAGGGGCACTACAAAAAAAATACACTTATGTGATGATATGTGTTTGTCACAATAGGTCATGTTTTTTGTCATGCATGTACATCCATGACGATTTTATGACAGAATCAAGATAGTCATACCTGTGCTGCCGTAGAAGTGTTCCATGACATTACCAAAATTATCATCACGAAAGTGCGCACTTCCATGATGATAAATTGCATGTCATAGAAGTGCTTTCGTCAAGGGTGACTAACACGTGGCATACACCATAATGGGTCACCGTTAAGCTATCGGGTTCTGGTTTGGATCTGATAACCCGTTAACAACCCCGACAAATGGGGATTTTCCACATGTAAAATTCTCATTTGCCGAAGGAAACACGTGCCAGCTCGTCATTGGGATAGATGTCATCCGTACAATGGACGAAAGACACCTTTGATATATTGACACGTGGCACGACCCAACAGTGGCCCATTTAAGGTAAAAAGGCTGGCCCAGCTAAAGGCCCACCATATTTTTCCCGACACTAGTGGGCTGGCCCATTAACACCCTGCCATGTTTTGGGTCAAATTGAGGCCCATATCAGATCAGGCCCATTCACAGCCTGCATGTTTTGGGCCAAATTATGGCCCATATTGGATCAGGCCCGTTAACAGGCCTCTGTTCTTTTGGCCCATTCTAAGCCAGATTTGCATTTCAGCCTGTTAAAGGCCCGTTTACCAGCTCGGCCCGATAATAGTTTCGGCCTGTTAGCGGCCCATGGTGCATCTGGGACATTGTCGACCCGGTTTAACTTTAGGCCATTTAACAACCCATGCAGAAACTAGGCTATTTATTGTCTGAAGTAACTTTAGGCCTCTTAATGGCTCGTAGTCTTCGTGGATAAATTTCTGCCCAACTGGCCTATGGGCCTGTTAATGGCCCATGTAACAGTTGGGCCTAATTACAACCCACATTCAATCTGGCCTGCTTACAACCCATCTGATGGCCCATGACACTGTTGGTCCTACGACCCGCGTTGATACCAACATGCTTAAAGCCCATAATTTTATTGGGCCAAATAGGGCCCGACATATATTTTGGCCTGTTAATGGCTCATCCTATTTGGGCAAACATGGGCCTTAGGCAGTTTGGCCTCTATTGACCCGTGAATTTTTCGGCTCAACGCTAGCCCAATCTAGTTTTTAGCCTGTTAAAAGCCCATGGTATTCTCTAGCCCAGCTGGCCAGAACTTTACTCGGCCCGTTAAAGGCGGAAAACTACTATACGTTTAGACCTGCTAATGGCCCAAGATGATTATAGGCCCACGTTTTGGCCCATATAAGTAACGTCGGCCTGAAGACCGACAACATTGAGATCCATTGAACCTTCCGGCCTAAATTACAACATATCGACCAAGAATAAACCAAGACTATACAATAATGAAATTACGACATATTACATCCACTAGGAATCAAAGTTCGCCACCGGTGATAATAAAGCGCAACATGACCGCAGATTACATACACTGGGCATCAAAGGTCGCCACCACTGCATATAAACGCACCGACAAAAGAATATAGAAAACTAAGAGCACTTCAGAAGGCATTAGGCCTGGCTAGGACGGGCACCGCAAACAGTCACACAAGCTGATGAGACCTCAGTTGTGTCAAAGATGGATGCTCCATCCCTAGCTGTATAGAACCAAAGCGCGCAAGGCAGTCCTCTGAGATCTTCCTTGCATCATTGACATCAAGTCAGAGCTTAGCTAAAGCAAGCCTTTCCGCTTTAAGTTGAGACTGAAGAAGTCGAATTGATTGAGGCACCGACTGCACAGAGGTTGTCTCACAATTGCTGGTGAGTAGCTTCAACTCACTATCTTCATCAAGAAAGGACCTTGGGGTCATCTCGCTCTCTTCAAGACTATCTTCCCTAAAGTTCTGCCTAGCGTAAGAGATACGACTCTGAAAGATAAACAAGGAGACACGTAATAGGTTTCACAATTATATAAGCAAATAAATGGTTCTGTTCTGCATAAGGAACATGTTTTTACAACTACAATTTAAAATTGGTAGTTGTTGCAAACATCCAATCAGATGTAAACAACAAAGTAAATAGCAGTGGAGGAAATTATGCCTATCCAAATCTATACTAGGACAAAGTTTGAAGGCTTGAGAAGGATGAACTTACATTACATGTTAACACGGGCTGGACAAAGCCCTTCTCCATGTCGATGGAAGGATAATTCAATAAATTCCCCAAAGAAACTTCTTTATAAGCGTTGCCATTATTCTACATTTTGCAAAGAGTAAATATAGATCAATTAATATTGGAAGAAATAGAGGATAATGAAGCTCAGATGCAGACTGATGATACATAATCAAATAGCAATTAATTAAGAACAACGTTACAAGGCAAAAGTTACTGACAAGCGGAATGCAGACATTAACGTGTGCAGTGCCATTGGCTTTATTCAACATTTTGGTAAGAGTAAACGTAGATCTAATAATTTAGAGGAAGTGGACAGCAGGGCAGATGAGATGTAGAGTAATGCTAGACAATCAACTATCTTGCGATGCAAGTACAGTAATATCACCATCGTTCGTTATTACTTGTCGCTCAAATGGATGTATCGAGCACTATTAAGTTCTAAATACATCCAATTGATCAACAATTAATTCAATACAGAGGGAGTACATGACAACATGTACTTACATGAGCAATCCAAAACTTCATAACCATTGTGTTAATTCTACATTTACCTAAGAGTATTTCGAGCAAAGGGAGGATAAAGAAGCGAACATTTATAGTGATGCTACATAATCAAACAACAATGAGTGTAAGTATGCTGACAAAGGGCAAGAGGTACTGACAAGAGCAATGCAGTGCCCAGTATTGTTGTGAGATCCTATGATCCTTTGAGCAAGGAGATTCATCTGAAATTAGTTTTCATACAAGAGAGAAGGTAAGGCACATGCAGAAATTTAGGAGTTCAAATCTTGAATTGATATCATAGACAGTACCTGACACTGGGCTCTCAACTGTTCTAGTAGGGGTTTGGCTAGTGGAGTAGGGGTAAAGTGTGGTACAGTTGGGCCTGTGTTTTCTGTGGCTGCTGATCTATCTGATTTAACAGGTATCACTACCTTTTCCAAATACCTAGTTTGTAGTCCTTGAGGATCTGCACTCCCCCCCTTCCTTTTGGACATCCATTACAGAAGAACAACATTTGACTGGAAAAACATAGTATGATGACACATGGAATAGGTACAGAAAATGGATAGGTATTGCATATACTCATATATGATGCTTAAACTAAGCATATGCTGGTGTAACAAAGTAGAAGTAATGCAAGAGGTGATATGCAAAATATATGCGACCAAAACAACCTTGCCAAGTTAGAGCAAGCACCTTGATGGGTGAATAAGATAGGCCATCCTCCACCATGCCAAGTTTGTTAGCCAGTGGATTGTTCCGCAATATTCCTCTTGTGCGCCCATTCTCATATTCATTTTGATCATGTTCAATACTTGACATGCATGAAAACATAAAAACAAGTGAGATTATCTTTGTAATGTAGAAGTGATTCTAATCCAATACTGCCTCCCTGTAAACCCCTTTGTGCTATCTCTGCAATTCTTCTGAGACATGCCGTGCATGATGTAATTTGGTGTGTGCATTAATATAATGTAGCCTACTACTCAAAATATGAGAGATCCATAAGTGATGATACTTCGCAGGTGACATCTTCAACATATTAGTTAAGAAGAACAAGTCGACCTAGCCTGATAGGTTTAAAATATACTAAGGGATAACAAATCGACCCGAACAGTCGACTGCAAATGTCTCTCCTACTCTTACCAACAAGGAACATAATTATTAAAGAAGAGAAGAGGATCATGTTAAAGAAGAGAAGAAGAGCAAGCAGATTGAAGATATTACTAGGTTTTCTATACAATGTCTGTTGCCCACCCATGATCAACCAGAGCGCACAAAGAAATACTATTCCTTCCGGTCTCTCCATATGTGGCTCACATGATGTTGAAACTGAAGTAGGAACATTTGGCTAACCAATTAAACATGTACTAATATGAGCATAATATCAGATTCAAATTTGTACAACTAAGCTTGTTTAGCTCGATGGGAGGAGCAGTGCTATTATGACACAAACCACATAGGCTGATTATGGTCATCATAACATGGGGAAACCATAAGCATGATGATATAGTGTTGACCGTGGCAGTGGGATTGCAGATCTACTTCTGCAAACCGCGCAAAGGGTAGTTAGCAACCGATGTTTGCTTTGAAATAACAACTAAGATTTGGTATGGACAAGAAAGTACAGTCAACAAGTGACAAAGAAATGCAATTCTGCTGTCTCTCTATATGTCGCGACATGCATTTGGAAACTCAAGTGGGACCTTTAGCTAACCAACTAAATGTGTCTGTTAACTAATGTTAGTATCATATCACAATCATATTTGAACAACTAAGCTTTGGAATTATGAGTGTTGTGTTGTTTAGCTTGAAGGGTGGAGTACTGCTAGTACGACATAAAGCACCTACGGAGATCATAGTAGATTAGATAAAAGGGGAAAACCCTAAGCATCAAGAGTAAAATCAGGAAAGTGGAACTAGCTGGACCATATGGTATTTTATTGCCGGTATGACAAGAAAGAGCTACATAAGAACAAAACAATGCCACGGGCCGCCCAGCCCTAGTCCAATATACAAAGGAGTGAAGGTAAATTTGTACCAAAATTTGGGATCCCCTGTAGTCTAAGCCATCTGGGCCGCCCAATATTTTAACTATAGCTCCGCCGGTGTGTGGCGCACATGCTTTTCGAAACGAATAAAGGAACATTAGGTGACCAATTAAACATTCTCTATTTTAGTAACATATGAGCTTCATATCAGATTCTTACATCAACAACTAATCTTTGGAATTATGAGTTGCATGTTGTTTCGCTTGATGGGTTGAGGTCTTGAGGAGCAGTGCAAGCACAACACGAAGCACCTACGATGATGGTAGTGAATATAAAGGGGTGAAACCATAAGCTTTAGGAGTATAGTGACCGTGCCATGGTGGATTTGAAGGTGCAAACTTGACAAAGGCTACTTCGCAACCAATGTTTGCTTTCAACTAGCCACTATGATTTGGTACGGACAAGAAAAGTATAGTAAATAAGTTAGATCTATTTTCCGGGTGAGATCAATAACTTAAGCAGATATGAAAGAGTAGCACCTCTCTTGCAACGCCGTGTATGCCCCTGCTGATACGTTGAGGGTGCTGTGGGTGAAATGGATGTTGGCAGCGTGGAAGAAGACTTTAGACGGCAGATGGCCGGATCGGGGGATAAGTCCTGTTGTTGTGGACGAGGCGGTTGTAGGAGCAACAACGGCAAGGTGGACGATAGCGCCGATGAAGCGAGAGGACACGATGAAAGGATCCTGGTCCGGCGCCGTGGATGAGAGACGTCTATCTCTTGAAGTGGACGACAGGGTAGGGGTAGCGGCTCCGGCAAGGTGGAGGATGGGGTGGCAGACGTACGAGGCTGGCCTCGGTGGGGAGGTTGTTGTGGCGCGAACGGTGTATGAATGGGGAAATGGAGGGGGAGGGGGGATCTCAAACTTTGGGACACACTTGTCTGAAATGTGGGAAAGTTACGAACTTATCCCCTGTTTAAAATTTCAGACATCACGTCGGTTGGGGATAGGACTGTAATATCGCATCTCCCCAATATTTGCCGGTAGCGATTTCGGGCGAGGAGAGGGTGTTTTGCCGCCCATGGTTGGCGCCCACGGTCTATAAACATGGCTCACAGGTAGGGCAGTTGTGTCACGTCTGAGGGAAGTTACACATCTGCCCCTATTTAATATATTTGCATGCATCGATTTTGGACGAGGAGAGTTTGTTTTGCCGCCCACCGAGTATGAATGGGGAAATCGAGGGAGAGACACATGTCTTTCGGATGAGCTTCAATCAAATGTGTTTTTCCTCTGAGGTTAGGCGCCCATCGTGTCTGAATGGGCTCAGAGGCGGCCGTGTCATGTCTGATTGAAGTTACTAGTCTATCCCTATCGACAGCAGTGGAAATCGGGTCAATTAGGATGTGAAGTGTCAGGGGTAGACAATAATTTCCATCTCACAAACACTTTGCTTCAGGTAGCCGACAAATGATAGTGGGTGATTGATAACCCACAAGTATAGGGGATCGCAACAGTTTTCGAGGGTAGAGTATTCAACCCAAATTTATTGATTCGACACAAGGGGAGCCAAAGAATATTCTCAACTATTAGCAGCTGAGTTGTCAATTCAACCACACCTGGAAACTTAGTATCTGCAGCAAAGTGTTTAGTAGCAAAGTAATATGATAGTGGTTGTAACGGTAACAAAAGTAAAGACATCAAAAGTAATGTTTTTGGTATTTTGTAGTGATTGTAACAGTAGCAACGGAAAAGTAAATAAGCGAGAACCAGTATATGGAAAACTCGTAGGCACCGGATCAATGATGGATAATTATGCCGGATGTGGTTCATCATGTAATAGTCATAACATAGGGTGACACAGAACTAGATCCAGTTCATCAATGTAATGTAGGCATGTATTCCGAATATAGTCATACGTGCTTATGGAAAAGAACTTGCATGACATCTTTTGTCCTACCCTCCCGTGGCAGCGGGGTCCTATTGGAAACTAAGGGATATTAAGGCCTCCTTTTAATAGAGAACCGGAACAAAGCATTAGCACATAGTGAATACATGAACTCCTCAAACTAAGGTCATCACCGGGAGTGGTTCCGATTATTGTCACTTCGGGGTTGCCGGATCATAACACATAGTAGGTGACTATAGACTTGCAAGATAGGATCAAGAACTCACATATATTCATGAAAACATAATAGGTTCAGATCTGAAATCATGGCATTCGGGCCCTAGTGACAAGCATTAAGCATAGCAAAGTCATAGCAACATCAATCTCAGAACATAATGGATACTAGGGATCAAACCCTAACAAAACTAACTCGATTACATGATAAATCTCATCCAACCCATCACCGTCCAGCAAGCCTACGATGGAATTACTCACACACGGCGGTGGGCATCATGAAATTGGTGATGGAGGATGGTTGATGATGACGACGGCGACGAATCCCCCTCTCCGAAGCCCCGAATGGACTCCAGATCAGCCCTCCCAAGAGAGATTAGGGCTTGGCGGCGGCTCCGTATCGTAAAACACAATGATTTCTTCTCTCTGATTTTTTCTCCCCGAAGGCCAATATATGGAGTTGGAGTTGGCGTCGGAGGGCCACCAGGGGGCCCACGAGGTAGGGGGGCGCCCCCCACCCTCGTGGACAGGGTGTGGGCCCCCTGGTCTTCATCTTTTGCGAGGATTTTTTATTAATTATCCTAAGATATTCCGTGGAGTTTCAGGACGTTCCGAGAACTTTTGTTTTCTGCACATAAAACAACACCATGGCAATTCTACTGAAAACAATGTCAGTCCGGGTTAGTTATATTCAAATCATACAAGTTAGAGTCCAAAACAAGGGCAAAAGTGTTTGGAAAAGTAGATACGATGGAGACGTATCAACTCCCCCAAGCTTAAACCCTTGGTTGTCCTCAAGCAATTCAGTTAACAAACTGAAAGAGAAAAAGAAAAACTTTTACAAACTTTGTTTGCTCTTGTTGTTGTAAACATGAAAAGCCAGCATTCAAGTTTCAGCAAATATTATGAACTAACCATACTAACAATAACACAAAGGTCTCACAATTACTCATATCAATAGCATAATCAGCTAGCGAGCTATAATAACAAAACTCGGATGACAACACTTTCTCAAAATAATCATAACATGATATAACGAAATGGTATCTCGCTATCCCTTTTTGAGACTGCAAAACATAAATGCAGAGCACCTTCAAAGATCAAGGACTGACTAAACATTGTAATTCATGGTAAAAGAGATCCAGTCAAGTCATACCCTGTCAGGTCCCCGACTCTATGCCACATCGATCTAGCATGTAACACCTCATATCACTTTGCGGCCTCACGCACGGTATCCCCACGGGTGTCGCCTTACCTTTGCCCGGGACCGTTTGCGCATTTTGGCACACGTATATGATGGTGTCGCTAGCATCCATATGATAAAGAGCCCGGGCTGACATGGCTAGTCGTACACCCAAAGTGGCACTCACTTACAGGGACAGGCATCCATGACCCAGCATCGAACGTGTCGGTCATCAACGAGTGAATCCAGGCTGTAGCACTGGGCTAACAGGACTCCGGTGAACCGGGCTGTAGCAGGCTAACAGGACTCCGGTATTCATCGCGTGACATTTCCCCGAAGGGACAGACACAGGATCGAAGAAGGACACATGCCGGCCAGCCTAAGTGTTCCGGAGCAGTAGCAAGCTACCAGGGCTCAGTGGAAGCACTAGGAGACATTTCCCGGTAAGAGAGGCTACTAAGAATAAACAACTAGATAGTCAGATCCCACACATAGCAATACACATTACACGTACGCATAACATGCAGGTATGTGCTGTACAACATGGCATCACAGCATAACTCAACAACTTATATAGATAAAGGCTCAGAAGAGCCATCACAGCATTATTACAAACAGGGGTCACATGACCCAACAGTCAGAGCAATCAAGCAACAAGAGGAAGCATTACATGTCTGAGTACAGACATCTATAAATGAAAAAGGCTGAACGCCTGACTATCTACAACGTCCGATCAAAATCGTAGCTGAGGTACTAGCTACTAGTCGAAGTCCACGAGAACACTAGTAAGACCGAAGTCTCAGCTGCAAAAACATAAATAAAGCAACATGAGTACAAAGGTACTCAGCAAGACTTACATCAGATCCTATCGTACATGCATTTGTATCAAGAGGGTAATGTGGGGTTTAGTTGCAGCAAGCCAGCTTTGACTCTGTGGCTATCCTATTCTACGACTACCAGAAACTCTGGAGGTGAAACAACATACACGAGTCCACTAATCACCACACAATACACTACTATGGATTCATCCCCGTCTCCCTACGAGAAGGCCATCCATAGCACTCACACTTGTCTTGAGCATTTTATAGTATCCACTTCAAGTTGTCTATGTACCATGTAAGCATCCAAGAAGTCCATAACCGCGGACCGGGCTATTCGAATAGATCATGTTAACCCTGCAGGGGTGTACTTCTTCACACACGCTCTCGCCACTTACCGCCATGTACACGTCATGTATCTCGGCAACCTTCAAGCGGAAGCCTGGCGAGGGTGTCGGCCACGACCTGACTAACCACACAGGACTCTAGCCCAGGTTTATCGCCTATTCGGGTTCCATCCGCAAGGAGATCCGGCCGGGGTGTCGCTCACGGCCCCAAACGATGTGAGCAGGGTTCCCGAGCCCACCAACCGGGTGCCACTCGGTACACCGTGCCACGTGTGCCTAGTCTGTCCCAAGCCCACCCTGCCGGGTGCCACTTGGTAGAAAAATAGCACTACCTACAAATACCAGAAACTAGTTGCGACTCCTGGACAGAGATCAAGTTGGCTAATAAGTCGAGAGGGGCACTTAAGCATTCCAATGTGTGGTAGTATCGAGTCATTGGACAACATACATAGAACTCAGTGCTTAAGGACGGTTCCAGTGAGACAACCCACCATGTACTCCTACATGGCCTCTCACCGCTACCTTTACCAAATCGTGTTCACACACTTCACTCTCAGCATCAGAACATATCGTAACACTCCAATTCATTCCCAATGAATCAGACCTGACACAACTCTAAGCAATAGCAGGCATAGCATGGTAGGAACACATCAGTGGCTTCAATCAACTCCTACACATGCTAGTGGGTTTCAACTATTTACTGTGACAATGACAGGTCATGCAGAGGAATGGGTTCAACTACCGCATCACAAAGTAGCAGATGAACCGTTGTTGTCC
Organism: Triticum dicoccoides; assembly: GCF_002162155.2. NCBI lineage: Eukaryota > Viridiplantae > Streptophyta > Magnoliopsida > Poales > Poaceae > Triticum > Triticum dicoccoides. The sequence continues at coordinate 347,779,727 of NC_041393.1, read as the reverse complement.
TAATGCAATAACTGAGAGCAGGAGCGAGAGAGTAGGGTTTTATCGAAATGAACAAGGGGGTTTGCTTGCCTGGTAAATCAACAAGGGAGGCACTGCTTCACAGACAGGTACTCTGGAACGTCTCCGGAGTAGGACCTATCGAGAAGGAACGGTGCCAGCAATCAATACACAATCATATGCAACAATATGATGCATGAACATGGCATGTAGATGTGATGCTGTTGAGCTAATGCAACTAGTAAACATTTGGTTTGAAGTCCATTTGAACCAAAGGTTCAAATGCATTACTAAATTAAGTCTCTTATATATGCCATAATGTGTTTTCCCATATTCAGCATGTATAAGTTGGTTTTTCATGCATGAAAATAGTACAGATGGAAAGATTGCATTTTTCTAATAATTTTTCATATATAAATTATTTCAATCTGAGCTACGGTTGAATTTCTATGAATTTTTGAAGTTTAAATCATTTTCTGGATTTTCTGAATTATTTTAATTCCAGAAAATATATAATTGCGTCAGCATGACGTCATCACTACATCAGCGGGTCAACGCGGCTGTCCAGGTCAAATCTGACGTGTGGGACCCACACGTCAGTGACAGGGGGGTTAACAGGGGTTAATTTAGTTTAATTAAAAGGTTAGGGGGGGTCGGGCCCACTGGTCAGTGTTAGTGGCTAGTTAGGTTTAGTTTATTTTTTAACTAGAATTAGCAGGGCCTGGCCCCACTAGTCAGCGACCCTGGGGGGTCAAACCCGGTCAACTCGCCGGCGTTTAGCCGCCGGCGAGGCCCGAGACGGCGGAACGCCGCGGGAATCACCCACAGGGCTCCGTTCGAGGTGTGTTTAAGCTCTTCGAAGAGCTGGCGATGCGGCGCGTCGAGCAGTGCCCTCGGCCAGAGCTGGGGTGGCCGAGAACGACGTCGGCGACCACGCTTTGCGGCCGCCGGAGTTCGGCTGTGTTCGGGGGCGCGGCTGCAGCGTGCAAATGCGCGAACTAAAGCGCTAGCGGGGCACTACGAGGTGCGGCGAGAGTGCTAGGTGCACGAGCGTGGCCAAAGGGTCGCCGGAGCAACGCCGGCGACAAGCTCGAGCGGAGGCGAGCTTCGGCCATGGCGGGACTGAGGCCTAGACGGCGTAATCGCGAGGAGGAGGAGAGGGGTTCGAAGCAGAGGCTCACGGGGAGGTCGATGGGCTGGTCAGCTTGCTCGGGGAAGGCCGGAGCAGAACAGGGCGGCGAAGACGATCTCGGACGGCCGAGGTTGAAGACGAGGACGGTGGCGACGATGGAGGCCGTCCGGAGGTTCGTGGCTCGACGAGGAGGTGGAGGGGGTTGTGGCGGAGCTCGTGGACTCCACTGAGGGGCGAGGGGACGGCGGGGAGCGCGTCGGTGGTGGGCTGCGGCGGCGGCAGCGCTTCGGGCGCGGGGAGAGGGAGATGTCCAGGGGAGGAGGGAGAGCGAGAGAGAGGGGAAAAGGACCGGGGCGGCGCGTGGCGTCGTTCCAGGCATCCAGACGAGGAGGGGAGAGGCAGGAAGGGAGGGAGGTGGCGTGGCCGAGCGCGTGGCCGCGGCCGGCTGTGGCGCGGGCACGCACCTGCTTGGGCGAGGGGGAGAAGACGACAGAGGAGCTGGCGGGCTGGGCCGCCTCCTGGCTGGGCCGGCCTGCTGCTGCTGGGCTGCGCAGGGGAGAGCCCCAGGTAAGCACAGGTGAGGTTTTCCTGTTTTATTTCCCTTTTTCTATTTTTTTCTGACATTTGTTTGGTTTAATAAAAATACTAAACCATTTTATTTGCTTATGCCAATTTTTGTAGGGGCTAATGGTATTATTCCAGAGCTCCTCAACAAAAGGCACAATCTTTGGACATATATTTCAAATATATAATAATATATATCCAAAGCAAATAATTATCGAATTAATCCAAATGGCCAAAATAATTATCCATGAGCTCCTAAAAATATTGTTTTGATTTTTATCTCTGTCCAATATTTTCAGAGAGCAACATGAGCATTTTCTTGGACCCTTTTGGAGAAATTTTTATTTGGGTCATTTTCAAAAATGATTCTGAGGGTTCCACCAATCCTCATTTCAAATTTAAATGAAATTTAAATATGATGCACAAATGGCTAGCTAGACTAAGTCATACCAGACTAGGGATGTGACAACTCGCCCCCACTTGAAAGAATCTCGTCTCGAGATTCAGGGGTCGACGGAAAGAAAGCGGGGTACTCCAGTCGAAGACGATCTTCTCGCTCCCAAGTAGCTTCTCTCTCGGAATGATGAGACCACTGAACTTTGAGAAACTTGATGTTCTGACGTCGAGTGACACGCTCTGCTTGATCAAGAATGCGAACCGGGTACTCTCGGTATGTGAGGTTATCTTGGAGATCAAGCGTTTCGTGGTCCACTCCACGGATAGGATCCGAGAAGCAACGCCTGAGTTGAGAGACGTGGAAGACATCATGAACTCGAGAAAGATGTGGGGGTAGTTCCAACTGGTAGGCAACCTCTCCTCGTTTAGCGAGAATACGAAAAGGACCAATGTAACGAGGAGCCAATTTGCCCTTGATACCGAAACGCTGGGTACCCTTCAAAGGAGTAACCCGAAGGTAAGCTTGGTCGCCAATTTCATAAGTCATATCCTTATGATGACGATCGTACTGGCTCTTCTGACGAGACTGGGCTGTTTTCAAATTCTCACGAATGATGCGAACTTGCTCTTCTGCCTCCTGGATCATGTCCGGTCCAAAGAATTGTCTTTCACCGGTTTCTGACCAGTTCAAAGGTGTTCGACATCTTCGTCCATAGAGAACCTCAAAAGGAGCTTTCTTGAGGCTGGATTGGTAGCTATTGTTATAAGCAAACTCGGCGAAAGGAAGACATTTCTCCCAATCCATACCGAATGAGATAACGCAAGCTCTGAGCATGTCTTCGATAATTTGATTGACCCGTTCCACCTGACCACTCGACTGAGGGTGGAAAGCGGTACTGAAGGAAAGATGGGTTCCCATGGCAGTTTGGAAACTCTCCCAGAAATGAGAAGTGAAAAGACTGCCACGGTCTGAATTGATCTCTAGTGGAACACCATGAAGTGACACTATTCGAGAAATATATAAGTCAGCAAGCTGACTAGCAGTGATACTCTCTCGAACAGGAAGGAAGTGAGCCACTTTGGAGAGATGATCAATGACTACGAAGATAGCATTATTCCCTCTCTTGGTCCTGGGAAAGCCGGTGATGAAGTCCATACCAACTTTATCCCATTTCCATTCAGGAATAGCTAAAGGCTGAAGGGTGCCAGCAGGTCTTTGATGCTCTGCCTTAACGCGACGACAAACGTCACATTTAGCAATGAACTCAGCGATTTCTCTCTTCATCCTAGTCCACCAGAACCTCTGGCGTAGGTCCTGATACATCTTAGTACTACCGGGATGAATGGTGAGAGGAGATTCATGCGCCTCCTTAAGAATCAATCGTCGCAGATGTTGATTCTTGGGAACCACCAAGCGATTCTCAAAGAAAACAACACCACGATCATCCATAGAGAAACATCCACCAACTCCCTTCTTAATGTTTCTCTTAATGCGAATAACCCCCCTATCAAACTTCTGGTCAGAGATGATCTGATCCTCAAGGGTAGGTTTCGCCACCAAGGTAGAAAGGAATCCGCGAGGAGCAATGTGAAGGTTAAGCTTACAGAATTCCTCATGGAGAATTGGTTGGCCTTGCTACAACATGAGATTGTTGCAATAGGATTTACGGCTTAGAGCATCAGCCATGACATTGGCTTTGCCTGGGGTGTAGGTAATCCCTAGATCATAATCTGTGATTAACTCCAACCAACGTCTTTGCCTAAGGTTCAGATCCGGTTGGGTGAAGATATACTTGAGACTCTGGTGATCGGTGTAGATCTCGCAACGTTTACCAAGGAGGTAATGTCGCCAGGTCTTGAGTGCATAGACTACGGCTGTAAGCTCTAGATCATGTGTAGGATAATTCTCCTCATGTGGATGCAACTGTCGAGATGCATAGGCAATCACATGACGATCCTGCATAAGAATGCAACCTAGTCCTTGTCGTGAGGCGTCGCAGTAGATAATAAAGTCTTTAGTGAAATCCGGTGGCACAAGTATGGGAGCAGAAGTCAGGCGTCTTTTCAGTTCCTGAAAACTATACTCACACTGTGGGGACCACTCAAACTTTTTATCTTTCTTGAGAAGTTCCGTGAGGGGTTTGGCTACTTTGGAGAAGTTCTCAACAAAGCGGCGACAATAGCTGGCTAGGCCAAGGAAACTCCTAACTTGTTTAACGGTCTCAGGTGGAGTCCAATCGAGAACGGCTTGAACTCTCTCGGGATTGACAGCAATGCCCTTACCAGAGATTGCGTGGCCTAGGTAGGTCACTTCTGGCAACCAAAATTCACACTTGGAGAACTTGGCATAAAGGCGGTGCTCTCGGAGTTTTTCTAAAACAAGTCTAAGATGTTCGGCATGCTCTTCCTCGTTCTTCGAGTAAATTAGAATGTCATCGAGGTAAACCACGACGAACTTATCTAAGTACTCCATGAAGATCGAGTTCATCAAGCGGGAGAATGTAGCTGGGGCATTGGTTAAACCAAAGGACATGACGGTATACTCGTACTGGCCATAACGAGTGACAAAAGCTGTCTTGGGAATGTCCCCGTTTCTGATCTTGATTTGATGGTAGCCTAATCTTAAATCCATCTTGGAGAAGACTGAGGATCCAGCGAGCTGATCATACAGGTCGTTGATCCTGGGAAGCGGATACTTGTTCTTTATCGTGACCAAATTAACGGGACGATAATCTACAACCATCCGGTCCGTACCATCCTTCTTCTTGACGAAGAGGACGGGGCAAGCCCAAGGAGAAGAGCTGGGACGGATGAAACCCTTTTGCAAGGACTCATCGAGTTGTTTCTTAAGCTCGGCTAGTTCTAAGGGTGCCATCTTGTAAGGTCTCCGGGAGATTGGAGCAGTTCCTAGAATAAGATCTATGACGAACTCTACATCTCTGTCAGGTGGAACACCTGGCAGTTCCTCTGGAAAGACATCCGGAAAGTCACGGACTACCGGAATATCTTCAAGGTCTGGAAGAGGGCTGGCATTAAGAGAATAGAGCTGACGCTTTGCAACTCTAGTGGAGACGGTGACTATCTTGCCAGATGGGTGTGTAAGTTGAACAGATCTGGTGTAACAATCAATCTTGGCATGATGAGCTGTCATCCAGTCCATACCCAAGATGATGTTATTATCTGAGGACTTGAGGGCTACAAGTGATGCAAGGAATACAAGTCTGTCAACAAGGATTTCGTTACCATGGCTTACACTAGAGGTTTGCCATTTGGATCCAGGAGTTTGGATGACTAGCGGAGTTGGCATATCACAAAATGACATGTTGTGCAAGTTAGCATAGCTTTCAGAAATGAAGGAGTGAGATGCTCCAGTATCGAATAGAACTGATGCTAGGTGACAATTGACAAGGAGTGTACCAAGAACGACATCTGGATCATCATGAGCGTCTTTGGCTGAGACGTGATGCACACATCCACGTTCAGTGGGGGCTGACTTGACACTGATCATCTTGCGTGATGGCTTAATACAGCCAACAGTCTTCTCGGCCTTGGGTGGAGCATAACTAGTCTGAGAGCAGTCACGTGCATAGTGTCCTGGCTTCCCGCATGTGAAGCAAGTCCCTGAGGTTGGGCGTGGACCCGCACTAACAAGCGGTCTACCAGTAGGCCTGGGTGGAACATATGACTGAACTGGGGAAGGCACCACATGAGATGACCTCGGTGTATATCCGGAAGGAAGAGCGGAGTTTGGAACCCAAATCCGGCGTTTCTGGGAACTAGAGCCAGAGGGAGATCCCAAATCACGGGTGTGCTTACGAGACTCCTCGTAAGTGAGCTGAGCTGTCTCTGCATTAATGGCCTTGTTCACAAGAGCTTGGAATGTATCACAATGATGCAGGTGGAGATCGCGACGCAACTTGGGGTTGAGACCCTTCCGGAACCTAGCATGCTTCTTAGCGTCCGTGGACACTTCTTCTGTGGCATAACGGGCAAGGTTCTCGAACTCTCTGCTATAAGCATCAACAGCCATCCTACTCTGGGTGAGACTACAGAACTCTTCTCTCTTGCGATCAAGGAGGGCTTGGGGAATGTGATGCTCGCGAAAAGCCTCAGTGAAATCCTTCCAGGTAGGAATCTGGCCGGCTGGAAGCAAAGTCTCATAGTTCTGCCACCAAAGACTAGCAGGACCTTCCAGGTGGTATGTGGCATAAGTGACTTTGTCATCTTCAGCTACGCTCGCGGAACACAGCTTATGGGTGATGCTACGGAGCCAGTCATCTGCATCGAGTGGCTCGATGGAATGATGAAAGGTAGGTGGGTGCAAGCGAATGAAGTCATGAATGGTAGCAGACCCTTTGAACTGATGTGCGGTGTTCTCCTCGATACGTGCCAACAAGCGGTTGGACTCATGCTTGTTCCTCTCCATTTCTAGCATGAACTCTGTCAACGAAGGCGGGTCGGGAGGATCCTCATCCCTACCATCGCCGTGGTTCTGGCTACGAACAACAGAACTTGATGACATCCTGGTGAAACGAAACCAGCGATGGAATCAGCATCAACTATGGACTATAGAATGTAGGACAAGGGATTAGTATCACTCGAACTCCTAGGGAAATTCCGGCAGCATAACGGCAGTAAAATGCTCAGAATGAGACATCCTACTAAAAATGGGGTGGTAACATACTCATCAGCATTACTCAAGGTTCTGAGATCATACTAAGCAGACTACACCGGAAATACTCAAAACTGGGATATAACTCTGATCAACCAATCCTATGGGACTACAGAGTAGTAACACGTGATCCTGATAGACGGAAGAGAAAGTCTAGTTCCTTAATCCCGTCGGAAAGATAGGACGACTCAGATTAGAAGGCCATGAGGTAAAGGAGTAAAAGAGCCTTACGTTCCATCCCACAATCAATTCCCTTACATAACTAAAGAATTTCTAGACTCAACTTCGACCAGTATGGCTTGGTAAACCTACAGGCAGTCAGGCTCTGATACCAAAGCTGTCAGGACCCCGACTCTATGCCACATCGATCTAGCATGTAACACCTCATATCACTTTGCGGCCTCACGCACGGTATCCCCACGGGTGTCGCCTTACCTTTGCCCGGGACCGTTTGCGCATTTTGGCACACGTATATGATGGTGTCGCTAGCATCCATATGATAAAGAGCCCGGGCTGACATGGCTAGTCGTAAACCCAAAGTGGCACTCACTTACAAGGACAGGCATCCATGACCCAGCATCGAACGTGTCGGTCATCAACGAGTGAATCCAGGCTGTAGCACTGGGCTAATAGGACTCCGGTGAACCGGGCTGTAGTAGGCTAACAGGACTCCGGTATTCATCGCGTGACATTTCCCCGAAGGGACAGACACAGGATCGAAGAAGGACACATGCCGGCCAGCCTAAGTGTTCCGGAGCAGTAGCAAGCTACCAGGGCTCAGTGGAAGCACTAGGAGACATTTCCCGGTAAGAGAGGCTACTAAGAATAAACAACTAGATAGTCAGATCCCACACATAGCAATACACATTACACGTACGCATAACATGCAGGTATGTGCTGTACAACATGGCATCACAGCATAACTCAACAACTTATATAGATAAAGGCTCAGAAGAGCCATCACAGCATTATTACAAACAGGGGTCACATGACCCAACAGTCAGAGCAATCAAGCAACAAGCGGAAGCATTACATGTCTGAGTATAGACATCTATAAATGAAAAAGGCTGAACGCCTGACTATCTACAACGTCCGATCAAAATCGTAGCTGAGGTACTAGCTACTAGTCGAAGTCCACGAGAACACTAGTAAGACCGAAGTCTCAGCTGCAAAAACATAAATAAAGCAACATGAGTACAAAGGTACTCAGCAAGACTTACATCAGATCCTATCGTACATGCATTTGTATCAAGAGGGTAATGTGGGGTTTAGTTGCAGCAAGCCAGCTTTGACTCTGTGGCTATCCTATTCTACGACTACCAGAAACTCTGGAGGTGAAACAACGTACACGAGTCCACTAATCACCACACAATACACTACTATGGATTCATCCCCGTCTCCCTACGAGAAGGCCATCCATAGCACTCACACTTGTCTTGAGCATTTTATAGTATCCACTTCAAGTTGTCTATGTACCATGTAAGCATCCAAGAAGTCCATAACCGCGGACCCGGCTATTCGAATAGATCATGTTAACCCTGCAGGGGTGTACTTCTTCACACACGCTCTCGCCACTTACCGCCATGTACACATCATGTATCTCGGCAACCTTCAAGCGGAAGCCTGGCGAGGGTGTCGGCCACGACCTGACTAACCACACAGGACTCTAGCCCAGGTTTATCGCCTATTCGGGTTCCATCCGCAAGGAGATCCGGCCGGGGTGTCGCTCACGGCCCCAAACGATGTGAGCAGGGTTCCCGAGCCCACCAACCGGGTGCCACTCGGTACACCGTGCCACGTGTGCCTAGTCTGTCCCAAGCCCACCCTGCCGGGTGCCACTTGGTAGAAAAATAGCACTACCTACAAATACCAGAAACTAGTTGCGACTCCTGGACAGAGATCAAGTTGGCTAATAAGTCGAGAGGGGCACTTAAGCATTCCAATGTGTGGTAGTATCGAGTCATTGGACAACATACATAGAACTCAGTGCTTAAGGACGGTTCCAGTGAGACAACCCACCATGTACTCCTACATGGCCTCTCACCGCTACCTTTACCAAATCGTGTTCACACACTTCACTCTCAGCATCAGAACATATCGTAACACTCCAATTCATTCCCAATGAATCAGACCTGACACAACTCTAAGCAATAGCAGGCATAGCATGGTAGGAACACATCAGTGGCTTCAATCAACTCCTACACATGCTAGTGGGTTTCAACTATTTACTGTGACAATGACAGGTCATGCAGAGGAATGGGTTCAACTACCGCAGCACAAAGTAGCAGATGAACCGTTGTTGTCCTAATGCAATAACTGAGAGCAGGAGCGAGAGAGTAGGGTTTTATCGAAATGAACAAGGGGGTTTGCTTGCCTGGTAAATCAACAAGGGAGGCACTGCTTCACAGACAGGTACTCTGGAACGTCTCCGGAGTAGGACCTATCGAGAAGGAACGGTGCCGGCAATCAATACACAATCATATGCAACAATATGATGCATGAACATGGCATGTAGATGTGATGCTGTTGAGCTAATGCAACTAGTAAACATTTGGTTTGAAGTCCATTTGAACCGAAGGTTCAAATGCATTACTAAATTAAGTCTCTTATATATGCCATAATGTGTTTTCCCATATTCAGCATGTATAAGTTGGTTTTTCTTGCATGAAACTAGTACAGATGGAAAGATTGCATTTTTCTGATAATTTTTCATATATAAATTATTTCAATCTGAGCTACGGTTGAATTTCTATGAATTTTTGAAGTTTAAATCATTTTCTGGATTTTCTGAATTATTTTAATTCCAGAAAATATATAATTGCGTCAGCATGACGTCATCACTACATCAGCGGGTCAACGCGGCTGTCCAGGTCAAATCTGACGTGTGGGACCCACACGTCAGTGACAGGGGGGTTAACAGGGGTTAATTTAGTTTAATTAAAAGGTTAGGGGGGGTCGGGCCCACTGGTCAGTGTTAGTGGCTAGTTAGGTTTAGTTTATTTTTTTTAACTAGAATTAGCAGGGCCCGGCCCCACTAGTCAGCGACCCTGGGGGGTCAAACCCGGTCAACTCGCCGGCGTTTAGCCGCCGGCGAGGCCCGAGACGGCGGAACGCCGCGGGAATCACCCACAGGGCTCCGTTCGAGGCGTGTTTAGGCTCTTCGAAGAGCCGGCGATGCGGCGCGTCGAGCAGTGCCCTCGGCCAGAGCTGGGGTGGCCGAGAACGACGTCGGCGACCATGCTTTGCGGCCGCCGGAGTTCGGCTGTGTTCGGGGGCGCGGCTGCAGCGTGCAAATGCGCGAACTAAAGCGCTAGCGGGGCACTACGAGGTGCGGCGAGAGTGCTAGGTGCACGAGCGTGGCCAAAGGGTCGCCGGAGCAACGCCGGCGACAAGCTCGAGCGGAGGCGAGCTTCGGCCATGGCGGGACTGAGGCCTAGACGGCGTAATCGCGAGGAGGAGGAGAGGGGTTCGAAGCAGAGGCTCACGGGGAGGTCGATGGGCTGGTCAGCTTGCTCGGGGAAGGCCGGAGCAGAACAGGGCGGCGAAGACGATCTCGGACGGCCGAGGTTGAAGACGAGGACGGTGGCGACGATGGAGGCCGTCCGGAGGTTCGTGGCTTGACGAGGAGGTGGAGGGGGTTGTGGCGGAGCTCGTGGACTCCACTGAGGGGCGAGGGGACGGCGGGGAGCGCGTCGGTGGTGGGCTGCGGCGGCGGCAGCGCTTCGGGCGCGGGGAGAGGGAGATGTCCAGGGGAGGAGGGAGAGCGAGA
>NC_041393.1:347742369-347768731 GCF_002162155.2 Triticum dicoccoides | reverse complement strand
GCGCGTGGCCGCGGCCGGCTGTGGCGCGGGCACGCACCTGCTTGGGCGAGGGGGAGAAGACGACAGAGGAGCTGGCGGGCTGGGCCGCCTCCTGGCTGGGCCGGCCTGCTGCTGCTGGGCTGCGCAGGGGAGAGCCCCAGGTAAGCACAGGTGAGGTTTTCCTGTTTTATTTCCCTTTTTCTATTTTTTTCTGACATTTGTTTGGTTTAATAAAAATACTAAACCATTTTATTTGCTTATGCCAATTTTTGTAGGGGCTAATGGTATTATTCCAGAGCTCCTCAACAAAAGGCACAATCTTTGGACATATATTTCAAATATATAATAATATATATCCAAAGCAAATAATTATCGAATTAATCCAAATGGCCAAAATAATTATCCATGAGCTCCTAAAAATATTGTTTTGATTTTTATCTCTGTCCAATATTTTCAGAGAGCAACATGAGCATTTTCTTGGACCCTTTTGGAGAAATTTTTATTTGGGTCATTTTCAAAAATGATTCTGAGGGTTCCACCAATCCTCATTTCAAATTTAAATGAAATTTAAATATGATGCACAAATGGCTAGCTAGACTAAGTCATACCAGACTAGGGATGTGACATACCCGATATAAACCAAGAACAATGAATGCAAACGACAGTGTGCTCTCCAGCGGGTGCTTTTTAATAAGAAGGGTGATGACTCAACATAAAAGTAAATAGATAGGCCCTTCGCAGAAGGAAGCAGAGATTTGTAGAGGTGCGAGAGCTCAGTTTTAAAATAGAGACCGAATAACATTTTGAGCGGCATACTTTTGATGTCAACGCAATAACTATGAGATGACGATATCTTCCATGCTAAACAAATTATAGGCGGTTTCCAAACAGAATGGTAAAGTTTATACTCCCCCTCCTCCACAAGCATCAATCCATGGCTTGCTCGAAACAACGAGTGCCTCCAACATTCAACGGGTCCTAGGGGGAGTTTTGTTTGCAGTTATTTTGATTTAGTTTGCATAAAGCACGGGACTGGACATCCCGGTGACCAGCCATTTTCTCGTGAATGAGGAGCGGGGTCCACTCCTCTTGAGAATAACCGCCTAACATGGAAGATAAGGGCAGCCCTAGTTGAAACATGAGCTACTCGAGTATACAAAACAGAATTTCATTTGAAGGTTTGGAGTTTGGCACATACAAATTTACTTGGAAGAACAGGTAAATACCGCATATAGGAAGGTATAGTGGACTCATATGGAACAACTTTGGGGTTCAAGGAGTTTGGATGCACAAGCAGTATTCCCGCTTAGTACAGGTGAAGGCTAGCAAAAGACTGGGAAGCGACCAACTGAGAGAGCGACAACAGTCGTAAACATGCATCAAAATTAATTTACACCGAATACAAGCATGAGTAGGATATAATCCACCATGAACATAAATATCATGAAGGCTATGTTGATTTGATTCAACTACATGCGTGAACATGTGCCAAGTCTAGTCACTCAATTTATTTAAAGGATACCATCCCATCATACCACATCATGATCATTCTAATAGCATGTTGGAACGCAAGGTAAACCATTATAACTCATAGCTAATCTAGCATGGCACACGCAACTATAATCTCTAAATGTCATTGCAAATATGCTTACTTCATAATAGCTAACGCAGGAACGATGAATCATCATATTTACAAAAACAAGAGAGGTCGAGTTCATACCAGCTTTTCTCATCCCAATAAGTTCATCATATATCATCATTATTGCCTTTCACTTGCACGACCGAACGAAGTGTATAACAATAAGAGTGCACGTGTATTGGACTAAGCTGGAATCTGCAAGCATTCAACTCAAGAGAGAAGACAAGTAATATGGGATCTAAGTTAAATAAACAATCATGCATATAAGAGCCACTAAGCATTTTCAATAAGATCTTCTCAACCCCCAAAGAAAGGAAAAGAAAAACTATTTACACGGGAAAGCTCCCAACAAGCAAAAGAAGAACGAAAAATATTTTTGGGTTCTCCTTTTTAATTACTACAGCAAAGAAATAAACTACTACTAATTGTTTTTTGTTTTCTTAAGGTTTATTAAACATACAAGAAGAAAGCAGGAAAAAGAAAATAAACTAGCATGGATATTACAATGAAAGAGTACGAACACCGACATCTAGCAATGAGTGTGTGTGAACATGAATGTAATGTCGGTGGGAAATACGTACTCCCCCAAGCTTAGGATTTTGGCCTAAGTTGGTCTATTGCCAGGGATGGCCTGGCGGATACCCATAAGCGAAGTTCGGGTCATACTGTGATGAAGAAGGCTCCGGCTGCCACTGGCTGGCAGCCTCCTCTGGATCCCAAGAATAAACAGATAGTCGTGGAGGCTCATCTTGTGGCTCCAGTTCCAGGGCGGGTGCAGGATTTCGATAGGCTTGAATGGCTGCCCACGAAACAGTGTGAGGACCTGCAGACAAGTTAAACAAAGAAGGAGCAGGCAAAGTGATAGTCTCAAGGTGATGTTTATCAAAGTACAATTTATATTTGAGCTCCCCTTCACGGCTTTTAACAAGAAAATCATGTGCTATCATACTCCTATAATCGAAATAAGCATGAGGCAGCGATGTTTCCTCTTTCTCCTCATGCCTAATAGGTATTTCAAAATGTTCAGCTAGGCGTGAGGCATAAATGCCTCCAAAGATGGGGCCTTTAGTATGGTTTAGACTTAACCGCCTAGCAACAATTCCACCCATACTAACAGACTTATTTAGATATAAACCATGGAACAAAATGATAACATCAGGAATACTAAGGTTTCCACAGTTTCCGCGACCTATCAGGCAACGACTAGCAAATAAGGCAAAGTAGCATAAAACAGGAAAATGTATGCTTGTGATTCTTGCATCAGAAACCTTCCTGGTTTCTTCCACTATGATAGTGTTAATAAAAGCTTCTACTTTATTACGGTGTGGTTCGTCCAAGGTGCCCTCAAAAGGTATTTTGCTAACCTCGCAAAATTCAGCTAATGGCATCCGCTTAACAACGTCATATAAATGAAATTCTACTGATGGAGGTGAACTCTTAGGGAAAAAGTAGAAATTTTGCACAAAAGTATTTGTGAGTAAGAGATACTGATGACGTTGGTCGCGGAGGAAGTCGGTGAGGCCAGCATTCTCAAATAAATAGAAATCCTCATAAATCCCGGCTCCCCTCAAGAAGTCATCAGAAGGCCATTCACACGGCCGGACCTCCGCCGTGCGAGGCAAATTAAATTTGGGCTTCTGTTCTTCTTCCTTTTGTTTTTCCTTCAAGCTTCGGCTCAATGAGCCCGTAAAAAATCTCTTCATTATTTCTGAAACAATCTGAAAATTTTAGTAACTTCATATAAAAGTGAACCAACTTCAATAAAATTGATAGCAACAACTCCTACAAGTGCCTAGAGCCTATATAAAGCAATGGAACTACTTGGAACCATATAAATTTGACATGCTAGCTCAAGAACAAGGTCACCTATGCAGCACAAATTTGCAAAGAATAAAGCTCCAGAACAAAAACTAATTGGACCAATGGAGGAGTCACATACCAAGGAACAATCTCCCCAAGCAGTTTTGCGAGAGGTGCTTTGAGCAAAGAGATCGCAAATCACAGCAACGGGGGCTGGAACTCGTGCTTGAGTTGGTTTTTCATGTTTGTGTGAGACAGAGGAAGAAGATGGGTGCAGGAATAAGTGGAGGAGGGCCACCGTGGGCCCATGAGGCAGGGGGGCGCGCCCTCCACCCTCGTGACCAGGTGGCAGCTCCCCCCGCGGTGATTTTTTGCACAGTAAATTCTCAAATATTCTCGAAAAAATCATATTAAATTGGCATGGCATTCTGAGGACTTTTATTTTCGGGATATTTTTATATTGGACGGATAAGTCGGGAGACAGACAGAAAAATACCATTTTACTTTATTTCTACTAAATAACAGAAAATATAAAGAGGATACAGAAGATTGTGCTTCTAGTTTCATCCATCTCATGTTCATCAAAAAGAATCCACTAACAATGTTGATCAAGTCTTGTTAACGAGCTCATTCCGATTAACATGGAACCAGAGAAATTTCGAATACCACTAAGTTACCTCAACGGGGATATGAAAATCCCCAACAATAAGTATATCATTCTTTTTCTTGACAGTAGGGAGAGGAAATTCAAAACCTCTGAATATAACCGATGGAATTTTTCCAATAGAGTTAATACTATGAACCTGAGGTTGTTTCCTTGGAAAGTGTACCGTGTGCTTATTGCCATTAACATGAAAAGTGACATTGCCTTTGTTGCAACCAATAACAGCCCCTGCAGTATTAAGGAATGGTCTTCCAAGAATAATAGACATACTATCATCCTCACGATTATCAAGAATAACAAAGTCCATTAAAATAGTAACGTTTGCAACCACACAGGCACATCCTCACAAATACCGACATGTATAGCAGTTGATTTATCAGCCATTTGCAAAGATATTTCAGTAGGTGTCAACTTATTCAAGTCAAGTCTACGATATAAAGAGAGAGGCATAACACTAACACCGGCTCCAAGATCACATAAAGCAGTTTTAACATAATTTCTCTTAATGGAGCATGGTATAGTAGGTACTCCGGGATCTCCAAGTTTCTTTGATATTCCACCCTTAAAAGTATAATTAGCAAGCATGGTGGAAATTTCAGCTTCAGGTATCTTTCTTTTATTAGTAATAATATCCTTCATATACTTAGAATAAGGATTTGTTTTGAGCACATCAGTTAATCGCATACGCAAAAAGATAGGTCTAATCATTTCAGCAAAGCGCTCAAAATCCTCATCATCCTTTTTCTTGGATGGTTTCGAAGGAAAAGGCATGTGTTTTTGAACCCATGGTTCCCTTTCTTTACCATGTTGCCTAGCAACGAAGTATCTTTTATCATAACGTTGATTCCTTGATTGTGGGTTATCAAGATCAACAGCAGGTTCAGCTTCTACATCATTATCATTACTAGGTTGAGCATTAACATGATCATTATCATTAACATTATCACTAGGTTCATGTTCATCACCTGATTGTGTTTCAGCATCAGGAATAGAAGTATCATTTGGATTCTCAGGTGGCTCAGCAATAGTTTCGCTAGAGGTTTGCAAAGTCCTGTCATTTTTCTTTTTCTTCCTTTTAGAAGAACTAGGTACATCAATATCATTTCTCTGAGAATCTTGCTCGATTCTCTTAGGGTGGCCTTCAGGATACAAAGGTTCATGAGTCATTCTACCGGTTCTAGTAGCCACTCTAACAGCATAATCATTTTTCTTACTATTCATTTCATCAAGCACTTCTTTTTGAGCTTTAAGTACTTGTCTACTTGAGTGGTAACCATAGAAGCATGTTTGCTAACAAGTTTAAGTTCACCTCTAATATTAGCCATATAATCACCCAAGCGTTTAACCATATAGGCATCTTGTTTTAATTGTCTACCAAAATAAGCATTAAAGTCATCTTGCTTAAACATAAAGTTATCAAACTCATCCAAGCACTGACTAGCAATTTTAGTAGGAGGGACTTCAGCTTTATCATATCTATAGAGAGAATTTACCTTTACTACCTGTGTAGGGATATCGGGAGGTTCTTCAGTAAATAAGTAATTGAGATCATATACTTCTTCAACAGGCGGTAAATTAAGACCATGTATTTCTTCAATAGGAGGTAAATTCTTAACATCTTCAGCTTTAATACCTTTTACTTTCATAGATTTCTTTGCCTCTTGCATATCTTCAGGACTGAGAAATAGAACACCTCTCTTCTTCGGAGTTGGTTTAGAAATAGGCTCAATAATTGGATCAGGAATTGGATCAGGAGCTGGCTCGGGAGGTTCCCAATTATTTTCATTTGTCAACATATTGTTCAATAGAATTTCAGCTTCATCCGGTGTTCTTTCCCTGAAAAGAGAACCAGCACAACTATCCAGGTAATCTCTGGAAGCATCGGTTAGTCCATTATAAATGATATCAAGTATTTCAGGTTTCTTAAGAGGATGATCAGGCAAAGCATTAAGTAACTTGAGAAGCCTCCCCCAAGCTTGTGGGAGACTCTCTTCTTCAATTTGCACAAAGTTATATATTTCCCTCAAGGTTGCTTGTTTCTTATGAGCAGGGAAATATTTAGCAGAGAAGTAATAAATCATATCCTGGGGACTTTGCACACAACCAGGATCAAGAGAATTGAACCATATCTTAGCATCACCCTTTAATGAGAATGGAAATATCTTGAGTAGATAAAGGTAGCACGATCTCTCATTATTAGTAAATAGGGCAGCTATATCATTCAACTTAGTAAGATGTGCCACAACAGTTTCAGATTCATAGCCATAGAAAGGATCAGATTCAACCAAAGTAATTATATCTGGATCAACAGAAAAATCATAATAATCCTTATCGGGAACACAAATAGGTGAAGTAGCAAAAGCAGGGTCGGGTCTCATTCTATCTCTAAGAGATTCTTTACTCCATTTAACTAGCAACCTCTTAAGTTCATATCTATCTTGGCAAGCAAATAGCGACAGAAGATTCTGCATCAAAAAGATAACCTTCAGGAATAGGAGGCATATTTTCATCATCACTCTCATCATTGTATTCAGGTGTAATAATTTCTCTTTCTCTAGACCTAGCAATCTGCTCATCGAGAAATTCACCAAGGGGCACAATAGTATCAAGCATAGAAGTGGTTTCATCACAGGTATCATGCATAGCAGAAGTGGCATCATTAATAACATGCAACATATCAGAATTCATAGCAGTAGCAGGTTTAGGTGTCGCAAGCTTACTTATAACAGAAGGAGAATCTAGTGCAAGGCTAGATGGCAGTTCCTTACCTCCCCTCGTAGTTGAGGGTAAAATCTTGGTCTTAGCGTCTTTCAAGTTCTTCATAGTGTCCAGCAGATATAAATCCCAAGTGACTCAAAGAATAGAGCTATGCTCCCTGGCAATGGCACCAGAAAAAGGTCTTGATAACCCACAAGTATAGGGGATCGCAACAGTTTTCGAGGGTAGAGTATTCAACCCAAATTTATTGATTCGACACAAGGGGAGCCAAAGAATATTCTCAAGTATTAGCAGCTATGTTCTCAATTCAACCCCACCTAGAAACTTAGTATCTGCAGCAAAGTGTTTAGTAGCAAAGTAATATGATAGTGGTGGTAACAGTAACAAAAGTAAAGACAGCAAAAGTAATGTTTTTGGTATTTTGTAGTGATTGTAACAGTAGCAACGGAAAAGTAAATAAGCGAGAACCAGTATATAGAAAACTCGTAGGCACCGGATCAATGATGGATAATTATGTCGGATGTGGGTCATCATGTAACAATCATAATATAGGGTGACATAGAACTAGCTCTAGTTCATCAATGTAATGTAGGCATGTATTCCGAATATAGTCATATGTGCTTATGGAAAAGAACTTGCATGACATCTTTTGTCCTACCCTCCGGTGGCAGCTGGGTCCTATTGGAAACTAAGGGATATTAAGGCATCCTTTTAATAGAGAACCGGAACAAAGCATTAGCACATAGTGAATACATGAACTCCTCAAACTAAGGTCATCACCGGGAGTGGTTCCGATTATTGTCACTTCGGGGTTGCCGGATCATAACACATAGTAGGTGACTATAGACTTGCAAGATAGGATCAAGAACTCACATATATTCATGAAACCATAATAGGTTCAGATCTGAAATCATGGCACTCGGGCCCTAGTGAGAAGCATTAAGCATAGCAAAGTCATAGCAACATCAATCTCAGAACATAATGGATACTAGGGATCAAACCCTAATAAAACTAACTCGATTACATGATAAATCTCATCCAACCCATCACCGTCCAGCAAGCCTACGATGGAATTACTCATGCACGGCGGTGAGGATCATGAAATTGGTGATGGAGGATGGTTGATGATGACGACGGCGACGAATCCCCCTCTTCGGAGCCCCAAACGGACTCCAGATTAGGCCTCCCGAGAGAGATTAGGGCTTGGCGGCGGCTCCGTATCGTAAACCGCAATGATTTCTTCTCTCTGATTTCTTTCTCCCCGAAGGCCAATATATGGAGTTGGAGTTGGCGTCGGACGGCCACCAGGGAGCCCACGAGGTAGGGGGGCGCGCCCAGGGGGGCCCACCCTCGTGGACAGGGTGTGGGCCCCCTGGTCTTCATCTTTTGCGAGGATTTTTTATTAATTATCCTAAGATATTCCGTGGAGTTTCAGGACATTCCGAGAACTTTTGTTTTCTGCACATAAAACAACACCATGGCAATTCTGCTGAAAACAGCGTCAGTCCGGGTTAGTTCCATTCAAATCATACAAGTTAGAGTCCAAAACAAGGGCAAAAGTGTTTGGAAAAGTAGATACCACGGAGACGTATCAGTGATTTTCCGCTTTGTTGAAAATTTGGGAGAATTAGCATTCACGTTTACCCTGTGCCCTGGCAACTAAACTCAAATCCAATTTGTATTCGATTACGAATATCCATACATCGTTGTAATTTGGGATGTTATACAAATAGATCATCTTGCATATCATATTTATTGCATTTTTGCCTCGATCCTAGAAATTCTACGCAACTCAAGGACCCACGGAGAGAGTTGGGGATTTCGTTAATTTCATATTTGAGTTTCTCAAATTTTGAAAAAAAGGATCAATTGATTTTACTTATTATATCTTCAATTATTTCAATCACAAAAAAATAAGAGAGAGGGAATAAAATGACTTTCCCAAAATAAATAAATAATGAGGATTTAATAAAAAAATCAAATAAGATTTATTTTGGTGTTTTTGCTATTTTATTTGAATTTAGGAAAAATTGCACGATTTTAAAAAATGCATTTTAGGACCAAAAAAATGTTCATCTTGTTCTAAATATTTTATTTGGATGACGAAAATTTATTTTGGTACTTTTAGATGTTTATTTAATTTTCTAGATTTTTTTTTCAGTTCAGCGAAATTATTTTAAAAAAAATCCCCGCGCCCGACTGGGCCGAAGCCTAGCCGAGCCAGGCCGGCCCGCCCGCGCCACTGCTCTCCCCGCCGTGCCGCCGCCGGACTCGGGAGAGTCCAAGCCGCCGCCGCCACCCGACCCCCTCCTCCAGTAGGAGCCACTGCCGCCTCCCCCTCCTTTAAATACCCACCCCGGGGCCCCCTTGGGACCCCAAGCCGCCGCCGCCGCCGCCGCACTTCCCGCCGCCGGAGCCGACCCTCCCCGCCGCCTCGTGTCGCCGCCGCCGTCGGAGCCACCCCGCCGCCGGAGCCCCGCCGCCCCTAGCCAACCCCGCCAGAGCCGCCCCACCTCGCCGGAGGACCCCGCCGGAGGTACCGCCGCCGCCGCCGCAGCTATTTTTTCGGAAAAAAAACTACTTCGGTTTTTTTAGAAACCCTAGATTTTTTTTATTTTATTAGATCGGTTTTCTTTCGATTTATTTTATTAGCGAGCATTCGCTCGTTCGTTCGTTTTAACGAACGTGTTCATCGTTTAGATCCAAATAACTAACGTTCGTTCGTTAATCTGTTCGTCGTTTTTTTTCACTATTTTTCGGATTTATTCCGCGATTTTCTGATCGCGATTTTTGATTCGATTTTAGTTTTAGTTTAACTTTTCGCTCGTTTATCGGAATCAGGCGATTCAAACGCCTAGAGTTTCGTCTCGAAACCCTCTTTCTGTTTAATCTACTCAAACAAGTTTTTCTTCTATAAAATTTGACTTAGGTCCAGATTAGTATACGAAGTTGGTTCTTTCGCAGTTGGATCTTCGTTGCTTTGTTCGATTTGATTCTTTTTGCCAACCGGAGTTCTTAAGTTGAACTTTCTGGTTAAATCTTTTATTTGAGTTCTACCTGTGCATTAGATGAGTACTTATTGTATGCTTGTTTGTTTGTTTGCTTGATAGAGTACCCGGATTGCGCCGCTTGCTACTTCGAATCCCTAGGTTTCACGGATCATCAGCAAGGCAAGTAACACTTTGATCATACCTCTTTATTACCCAGTTTTATGCATTAGATCAATCCTCAAACAATTTGCATGATTAGGATCTAATTAAATTGTGGGTTTTGGGAAGTAGATGAGGTAGTACCTATTACCTGTTTTATTATCAAACCCTTGGGAGTTACTTCTACGTTTGCTTATATTGCCATGCTATGCTAGTAGACGTGGATTGGGTGAGTGAATTTCCATGACAGATGTGAGATTGTTAATTAATGGTTTATTTAAGGTGGCAACTTTAATACACATCTGGGTGGATTGAGGTACCTGGGTTTCCAGGATTGCCTGTTTGTTTTTGGACCGCCACCCAGGCTCAAAGAGATCATAAGATTATTCATGCTAGAAACTTCCGTGTGCAGCCACATGCTATTATGGGCTCTAGCATAGTTGATTAAGTCGTGCGAACTCTTACAGTGGTAGACTAGTAGATGTAGGGGAAAGTAGGTGTACATGTCTACCCAATCGTAAGGTGCTAGCGCTTCTGAAAGACTATGTCTCGATCATCCGTTTCTCAAACACCATGCAGTGCGAGAAAACTAACGGAGGTGATCGGGTCTTGTGGAGAAAAGTGCACAAACCTCTGTAGAGTGTATAAACTAATCATGATTAGCGGTGTCCCCGGTTATGGACGTTTTGAGTATCTAGTACTTGGATTATCATGTGAATCTCATCATGTTACTTTAATTAATATTGTTGGGTTTGTTTAATGATGATGCTTAATTGGGATTGAGAATGCTGTCAACCGTTCTCAATGTTTAACAACTACCATGATAGTTAAATAAATTTATTCCTTTGCAGTAGGGAAAAACCAGCTTTATGCACAATCTGTAATCATAGAGCTTTTCCACCAGCTAAATATGCATGTAGAATAGCATTATTTCTTCCATTACTCTCTATGTGTTACTTTGCCAGCATATTCCATGTGCTGACCCGTTTTCGGGCTGCAACGTTCATGTTGCAGACTTTTCAGACGACGAGTAGGATTGCCTTAGGATTGTGGTCCTATACTCAGTGATGCCGTTGGAGTTGATGGACTCACTTATCTTCCAAGCCTTCCGCTGTTATCGTTTTAGATGGCCTTAAGCCATATTTTATTGTAATGAGATCTCTTATGAGACATTCGATGTAATAAGTGTGTGATTGCTACTCTGTTATAAATCCTTCAAGTAGTGTGTGTGTTAGCATTACTGATCCAGGGATGACACTGATGCACAGAGATCAGACCGTCTGAGGTCTGGTCGCTACAAGATGGTATCAGAGCACACGCTGACTGTAGGACACGACCATTAAGACAAAGCCCTAGATCACTACTCCCTCTTCTCATTTCTAACTCCTCATCTTTTCTACTCTCTTTTAGGATGGCAGATGCAAGGAACAAGTTTATGCAACCGGATGAAGATACACCCTTTGGACGACACCTGAAGGAAGTCACTAAGTACCTGAAGATCGGAGTACCAAGCTTCACCGGGACATACAACGCCACTTTACCTGAAGAAGAGCGCTAGATGATTCAAGTTAAAGTTCCAGGAAGGATGTTCATGCCTGTTACTGAGCCCATAGAGTTTTCCTTTGATGCACCAACCTGGAGTCTAGGAAAGAGCATGGCATCCCACATTACCATGGGATGTATTAGAGAAATTTACCACAAGGAGGTTAAGGATACTATCTACCAGATTTGTGGGCGCCGAGATGAGCAATGGGAGATGATCAGCACCCGGAAAGACCGATCAATTGCAGCTTTCATCCAGGAGTTAAACCAGCACATTCGACGCTAGGAGAACCAGATGAGCGCAGGCATGATGGATCTGAAGAAGGCCATGATCAAAATCACAGAACTGAAGGAAGAACTCAAGTCCACACGTGATGGATATGAGGAGGAAATAGCAACACTAGTGGAGAAGAGCGATGATCTAAAGAGGAAGCTGAAAGTATTTATGGGATTCCCTGCGACAGAAGGAGAAGATGAAGATTTCACATGTCTAGCGAACTACATCATCATTGACGACACCGACTCGGACCCAGATGATAGTGATGATGATTATGTTGATGAAGCTGGAGCAGATATCATGGAGTCTTCATCGGAGCAGTTTTTCTAGTCGACTACCATAACAAGTAGTAGTATTTCCCCCATGTATCTAGTATAGTCCGAGCACTTTTGTAACGATAGATAGATTGTTGTATGCCCTTGCTTGTTTGAACGAAGTGTTTTGATTGAAATTTGACTCATGTGCATATGGGTAGTGTTTTCCCTCTAGACCTCGTCCTATTCTATATTCTCATTCTTTCTAAACCCTCAGATGCCTCCGAGACGTGACAACGAATTTGCTTTCCCACCGGAGCTCACCCAGTTGATCCAGCAGCAGAAGCATTGATGTAGTTACTAGTTCAGAATCAGAATCAGGGGAACAACAACAACAACAATCCACCACCGCCACCACCTGTTGACCACTTAACCTGTTTCTTAGGCTGAATCTGCCGGTGTTCTCCAGTAGCACCGAGCCGATTGTTGCAGATGATTGGCTTCGCAAGACAGCCAGGGAGTTGACAACTGCAGGAAGCACAGATGCGGAGAAGGTGCGATTTGCCGCACATCAGCTAGATGGACCTGCAACATCATGGTGGGAGAATTTCACAGCCACCTCCAGTAGACACTGTCACATGGGATCAGTTTCAGCAGGCTTTTCTTACTGCCCATGTTTCAGCAGGAGCTATGGCCATGAAGAAGCGTGAGTTTCGCAACTTACGCCAGGGAGGACGTATAGTTGGCCAGTATGTGGATGACTTTAGTAAACTAGCATGTTATGCCCTAGATGACGTTGCTACAGATGCAGCTAAGCAAGAGAAGTTTCTGGAAGGACTGAATGACGAGCTGAGTATGCAGTTGATGGTAGCAAGTTTCAACTACTACCAGGAGTTGGTAGATAGAGCTCTCATGATTGAAGGGAAGCAGCAGCAGATTGAGAACCGCAAGAGGAAGTATGGATAAGGGAAGCACAATTCTGGAGCTCATTAGAAGCCACGATTTACTCCGAAGTCGGGAGGACAGTTCCAGCAAACCCATGGAGGAAGTAGTTCGCACAATCACAATGGTCCCAAAAATGGTAATGGGAATGGAGGAAGCAACGGCCAGAACCATACCAACCCATCAACCCCAGCCAAGAGAGATCTGAGTCAAGTCATTTGCTTTAAATGCCAGAAGACCGGACATTACGCCAATGAATGCCCTGAAGGCTAGAATGGAAATGGCAATGGAAGCTCAGGGAAGAAGCCGAACCCATTCAACAGAGGGCAAGTGCACCATGTTAGCGTGGAGGAGGTTGAAGCTCAGCCAGATGCAGTAATAGGTATGTTTTGATTAAGTCATTTACTGCACTCGTTCTTTTTGATACTGGTGCATCGCATTCATACATATCAAGGGGATTTGTGGATAAGTATAGACTGCCCACCAAGGTTCTAGGAACACCCATGCTAGTAACCTCACTAGGAGCAGAGTATATGGCCAGTCGAGGATGTTTTCAAGTGCCATTGAGTATAGGCAAGCATGTTTTCCCCTCAGATTTAATCATTTTGGAATCTCAAGGTTTGGATGTAATTCTGGGTATGTATTGGTTATCAATGTATGGTGGAAACATCGATTGCGCCAGTAAGTCGATTTTGCTTACTACGCCAGAAGGAAGAAGGATCAAGTATGTATCAAGGTATGAGCCAAAGAGGATGCACGTAAATTCATTATCAGGAGTTGTGCAGGAGGAAGTACCAGTGGTGAAGGATTTTCCTGATGTATTTCCGGAAGAGTTGCCAGGCATGCCACCAGATAGAGACATCGAGTTTTTGATTGAACTTTTGCCAGGCACATGGCCGATATCCAAGAGACCATACAGGATGCCAGAAAAAGATTTGGAGGAGATTAAGAGTCAGATTAAGGAGTTACTGGATAAAGGATTTATTCGCCCAAGTTCTTCGCCTTGGGGATCACTAGTACTTCTAGTGGAGAAGAAGGATGGATCTTTAAGGATGGTTGTTGATTATCGAGGATTGAATGCAATAACCATCAAGAACAAGTACCCACTACCGATGATCAATGATCTGTTTGACCGCTTGCATGGAGCTAAGGTATTTTCCAAGATTGATCTGCGATCAGGATACCATCAGTTGAAGATTCAAGAGCAGGATATACCTAAGACGACTTTTACCACCAGGTATGGGCTGTACGAGTACACCGTTATGTCATTTGGTCTGACTAACACACCTGCCTATTTCATGAACATGATGAACAAAGTATTTATGGAGTTTCTGGATAAGTTCGTCATGGTGTTCATTAATGATATTTTGGTCTACTCAAAGAACGAAGAAGAACACAAGGAGCATTTGCGTTTGGTATTGGAGAAGCTCAGAGAACACCAGTTATATGCCAAGTTCGGCAAATGTGAGTTTTGGTTGAAGGAAGTTGGATTCATCGGACATGTTATATCCGGAGAAGGAATAGCAGTAGACCCCACCAAGGTAGTTACCATGACCAATTGGGTAGCCCCAACGACAGTTGGAGAGATTAGGAGTTTTCTTGGACTGGCAGGATATTACCGGAGATTTATTGAGAACTTCTCGAAGATTGCAAAGCCTATGACGGAATTGCTGAAGAAGGATACCAAGTTTAATTGGACTGAGGAGTGTGAGGCCAGTTTCCAGGAGTTGAAGGAACATTTGGTTACCTCACCAGTGTTGATTCTGCCAGATCAGACCAAGGATTACGAGGTGTATTGTGATGCTTCACGTCGAGGACTTGGAGCAGTGCTTATGCAGGAGGGGAGAGTTGTTTCGTATGCTTCACGACAGCTGAGCAAGTCCTGGATTAGGGGGTGTCCGGATGGCCAGACTATGACCTTTGTCCGGACTCCCGGACTATGAAGATACAAGATGGAAGACTCCGTCCTGTGTCCGGATGGGAATTTCCTTGGCGTGGAAGGCAAGCTTGGCGATACGATATGAAGATCTCCTCCCATTGTAACCGACTCTGTGTAACCCTACCCCTCTCCGGTGTCTATATAAACCGGAGAGTTTTAGTCCGTAGGACGAACAACAATCATACCATAGGCTAGCTTCTAGGGTTTAGCCTCTCTAATCTCGTGGTAGATCAACTCTTGTACTACCCATATCATCAATATTAATCAAGCAGGAGTAGGGTTTTACCTCCACCGAGAGGGCCCGAACCTGGGTAAAAACATTGTGTCCCTTGTCTCCTGTTACCATCCGCCTAGACGCACAGTTCGGGACCCCCTACCCGAGATCGGCTGGTTTTGACACTGACATTGGTGCTTTCATTTAGAGTTCCTCTGTGTCGTCACCTTTAGGCCCGATGGCTTCTTCGATCGCCAACCACAATGCGGTCCGGGGTGAGACTTTTCTCCCCGGACAGATCTTCGTATTCGGCGGCTTCGCACTGCGGGCCAACTCGCTTGGTCATTTGGAGCAGATCGAAAGCTACGCCCCTGGCCATCAGGTCAGGTTTGGAAGTTAAAACTACACGGCCGACATCCGTGGGGACTTGATCTTCGACGGATTCGAGCCACGGCCGAGCGTGCCGCACTGTCCCGACGGGCATGATCTAACTCTGCCGCCAGATAGCGCCCAGAGTGCCGCTCAGGTGTCCGCTCCGACCATTAGCTCGGAGCCGACTGCGCTAGTCGGGGACAGGCAGTTGGACGCCGCCCCAGGAGCCGAAATCTCTACAGCGACAGAGCCGAATACCAGCCTAGTCCTTTGCAAGGCCCATGACTCCAAGGTGCCGGACTCTGTTCCGGACTCCGAATCTTCTGCACCCCTTCCGATCGAACCCGATTGGGCTCCGGTCATGGATTTCACCGCCGCGGACGTCTTTCAGCACTCGCCCTTTGGCGATATCCTGAACTCCCTATAGTCTCTCTCTTTGTCGGGAGAGCCCTGGTCGGACTATGGTCAGCAGGGTTGGGATGCGGACGACGAAGAAATTTGAAACCCACCCACCACCCACTTTCTAGCCACTGTCGACGATCTAACCGACATGCTCGACTTCGACTCCGAAGACATCAACAGTATGGACGCCGATGAAGGAGACGACCAAGAACCAGCACCTATAGGGCACTGGAAGGCCACCTCGTCATATGACATATACATGGTGGACACCCCCAAAGCAGGGGATGGCGATGAAAAAGCGGAGGACGACCCCTCCAAGAAGCAACCCGAGCGCCGACGTCAGCGCCGCCGCTCTAAATCCCGCCAAAGCAAGAACGGCGAATCCGGCACCGGAGACGTCAACACCCCGGACAGTGCCGAAGACATCCCCCTCCAGCAGGATTCAGCGCAGGAGGACGAAGGAGCCAGCCCTCATGAGAGAGCGACCGACAGAGAGGTCGAGGACGGCAATTATATGCCTGCCTCCGAAGACGAGGCAAGCCTCGACAACGATGAATTCGTCGTGCCAGAGGATCCCGTCGAACAAGAGCGTTTCAAACACAGGCTTATGGCCACGGCAAGCAGCCTCAAGAGAAAATAGCAGCAGCTTAGAGCTGACCAAGACCTGCTAGCCGACAGATGGACTGATGTCCTGGCGGCCAAAGAGTATAAACTCGAACACCCCCCCAAGAGTTACCCAAAGCGCAGGCTGCTACCCCAACTAGAGGAGGAAGCAACTAAACCTACATCACCAGCATACGATGCGCCTGATCGGCCACCCCGTGGCCGCGACAAAGAGGCCCTTCGGCCCTCAATCCAAGCCGCACCCCGACGCCGCTCTAAGAATACCAGAGCACGGGGAAACACAACAGACCAGCGAGACATATTGGAGGATAAGGCAAGGCAAACAAGATCGATCTACGGATCGCGCGGTGGCCCCACATCATGTGACGATAACCGTCACACCGGATATGATAAATACGGCCAGGCCGAATACAACAGACCAAGCTCATCCGAGCTGCATCGTGATATAGCCCAGTACAGGGGCGCCGCACACCCACTATGCTTCACAGACGAAGTAATGGATCATCAAATCCGCGAGGGTTTTAAACCCGTAAACACCAAATCATACGATGGCACAACTGATCCCGCGGTATGGATCCAGGATTATCTCCTTCATATCCACATGGCCCGTGGTGATGATCTACACTCCATCAAATACCTCCCGCTCAAGCTTAAAGGACCAGCTTGACATTGGCTTAACAGCCTGCCAGCAGAGTCAATTAGTTGCTGGGAGGACCTGGAATCCGCATTCATTGACAACTTCCAGGGCACTTATGTGCGACCACCAGACGCCGATGACCTAAGCCACATAATCCAGCAGCCAGAGGAATCGGCCAGACAATTCTGGACACGGTTCCTAACCAAGAAAAATCAAATAGTCGACTGTCTGGACGCCGAGGCCCTTGCAGCCTTCAGGCACAACATCCGAGACGAATGGCTTGCCCGGCACCTAGGACAGGAAAAGACGAAATCTATGGCAGCCCTCACAACACTCATGACCCGCTTTTGTGCGGGCGAAGACAGCTGGCTAGCTCGTAGCAATAACATAACCAAGAGCCCTGGCAATTCGGATACCAAGGACAACAATGGCAGGTCACGTCGCAACAAGCACAAGTGCCGCATTAATGGTGACAATACTGAGGATACGGTAGTCAATGCCGGATTTAGAGGCTCTAAACCCGGTCAGCGGAAGAAGCCATTCAAAAGAAACCCTCCGGGCCCATCTAGCTTAGAACGGATACTCGATCGCTCGTGCCAGATACACGGCACCCCCGAACAACCAGCCAACCACACCAACAGGGACTGTTGGGTGTTCAGGCAGGCAGGCAAGTTAAGTGCCGAAAGCAGAGACAAGGGGCTGCGTAGAGATGACGAGGAGGAGCCTTGGCCGCCGAACAACAGAGGACAAAAGGGATTCCCCCCCCCGCAAGTGCGGACGGTGAACATGATATACGCAACCCACATCACCAAAAGGGAGCGGAAGCATGCTCTC
Source organism: Triticum dicoccoides (assembly GCF_002162155.2). NCBI lineage: Eukaryota > Viridiplantae > Streptophyta > Magnoliopsida > Poales > Poaceae > Triticum > Triticum dicoccoides. The sequence goes on along the minus strand of NC_041393.1, from coordinate 347,750,745 downwards.
AAGGACGTCTATGCGTTGGAGCCAGTCGCTCCAAAGTTCAACCCATGGTCCTCCTGCCCGATCACTTTTGATCGAAGGGACCACCCCACTAGCATCCGTCACGACAGATTTTCCGCATTGGTCCTAGACCCAATTATCGACGGATTTCACCTCACCACAGTCCTCATGGACGGCGGCAGCAGCCTGAACCTGCTTTATCAGGATACAGTGCGAAAAATGGGTATAGATCCCTCAAAGATTAAACCCACAAAGACAACCTTTAAAGGCGTCATACCAAGTGTAGAAGCCAGCTGTACAAGCTCGGTTACACTCGAAGTGGTCTTCGGATCCCCGGATAATTTCCGAAGCGAAGAGTTAATCTTTGACATAGTCCCATTCCGCAGTGGCTATCACGCCTTGCTCGGACGAACCGCATTTGCAAAATTCAATGCGTTGCCTCACTACGCATATCTCAAGCTCAAGATGCCAGGCCCTCGCGGAGTCATCACGGTAAATGGAAACACCGAACGCTCTCTCCGAACGGAGGAGCACAAGGCGGCCTTGGCGGCGGAAGTACAGAGTAGCCTCTCAAGGCAATTCTCCAATCCAGGTGTTAAACGTCCGGACAACGTCAAGCGAGCCCGAAGTAACCTATAACAAAGCCGGCTGGCACGTTCCGAGCAAGCATAGCAGTGCGGCCCCAACCCCAGCCCTCGCCAGATGGTGATATCGGTACCACGCGTGCATAATTACGCTTTAGAAATACCATGGGCATAAGGGGAGGGGCATAACTACGGCACGCCCAGAATGCGGCTCAACCGCACTAAGGGGCTCCCTATTCCGCCGTTTCTTTTTTATATACTTTCAGGACCCAACTATTCAGAAGGCCTATCTGGCAATACAGTCGCCGAACACACGATGCAACAGCCAGGGAGAGAACAAGCCGCGTCAAATGTCCAGGTGGTCTCTATAACGAGCTTAATACCTATTTTACTTAAAGTCCCGTAGCTTGCCCCTGGAGGGGGACATATCAAATAATCCCATCTCTTGTTTATCGCACTATTTGTATCGTTCTGCTTTCATAGCAGCCCTTTTTTAATAAACAATACATAGCTCTTATCTATTATTGTACTCATCTATTTTTTATACAAATATGTTCAGTCATGACATTATGCAACCGTACACTTTGGTACAGCCAATACACCAGGGGCTTAAGCACCCCATAACATGGTGTGAGAAGACCGAACACTCTCACGAGTGCGACACCCTGAACTTATAGCACTATATGCATTGGCTCCGAATCATGTCTTGGGTCAATAGTTGGGTTTGCCCGGCTCCCATGTTTTGGTACCTTACGTTCTGCAACGTTGGCTTAGGTAGCGCTGGGAGAACTACTGCGATTGTGTCCCAGTTGAGCCGGGTTAACACCTCAGTAGAGAAAGCTAAAACTGACCGTCATGATAGTGCGAGAGACTGGTCGCTGTTCGCGAGGTTTTTCGAGTCCTTAAAGACTTATGCCGCTTAGAGCGAGGAGCCGGACTTATCCGGCTTAGGCGTGGATAGCGCCCCGAACTTTCCAAATACTAGGGGCTTCGTCGAAATTTAAAATTATAGAATTCTATGGCGAAGTGAGAGTGATAAAGCATTATAAGTCCGATGGCCTGGTTCGTTGTGCTGAGCGCCTCCCTAGATGGACCCAAGAATGGGAACAAGAGCGCTCAGGTTTATCCCGAACACCCCAGCACTCGTGGCATGGGGGTAGAAGCCGACGACTTGCATCTCTCAGATTTGATAAACGGCCGCACAGAAGGTAATATTTTAAATTAACAAAGCGTTGCTTAACGCATATGAACAAAGTTTTCAGCGTACAGGATAACAGATGCGAGTCTACTCAAAAATTACATCTTTGGAGCATTCACCCGCTATAAGGCGGGCACCCTTCAGGACGCCCTTATAATACATCTCGGGCGTACAATACTCCTTGCCCGATGGTGGCGCGTCCGTCAAAAGCTTCTCCGCGTCCAGCTTGCCCCAGTGCACTTTAGCACGGGCGAGGGCCCGACAGCCACCTTCAATACAGAAGGAGCGCTTGATGACCTCAATCCACGGACACGCGTCCACCAGCCGCCGCACTAGACCGAAGTAGCTCCCAGGCATGGCTTCCCCAGGCCACAGCCAAACTATGAGGCCCTTCATGGCCTGTTCGGCCACCTTGTGGAGCTCGACCAGCTGCTTCAGCTGGTCGCTCATGGGCACCGGATGTTCGGCCTCAGCATAATGAGACCAGAATACCTTTTCCGTCGAGCTCCCCTCCTTGGCTCGGTAGAACGCGGCAACATCAGACACACTATGGGGCAGATCGGCGAACGCTCCTGGAGAGCTCCGGATTCGGGTAAGTAACAGATAATTTACTTTTATATTCTTGCTTTGCATAAAGAATGCCTTACCCACCGCTATCTTCTTCATCGCCTCGATCTCCTGGAGGGCCTTCTGGGCTTCGGCCTTAGCGGTCTTGGCACTCTCAAGAGCCAAGGCGAGCTCGGACTCTCGAGTCTTCGAGTCACGCTCCAAACTCTCGTGTTTTTCCACGAGAGCCTGGAGCTCTTGCCGCACCTCCGCCACCCGCGCTCCTGCTTCCCTCGCTCGGTGCGCTCCAAGGCTGCACTGTTTTCGGCCTTGGAGATCACCTCCTTCAGGGTCGCCACCTCGGTCGTGGCCCCTGCAACATTTACGTTGGTCCTGTCGTTATTTGCAACCAAGTATTTCTATATACATTTACATGCGGTACTACATACCCTCCTTGTCCTCGAGCTGCTTTTTGGCACGGCCGAGCTTGCTCTTGGACCGCTCAAGGATCTCCTTCAATGCATTGACCTCCGCAGTCAGTGCGGCAGAGGTCAGCAGCGCAGCCTGCATTCCCATATTGACATATTTTTGTTAGACTCCTGCGTATATCTTTTTAGATCCTCAGCCCGGCTTTTTTTTTTTCGAACGCCGAACTGAGCATCAGGGGCTACTGTCTATGCGGTAACATTTTTATATGTTTTTGAACACATACCTCAAAGCATGTTAACAGACTTGTACAGGCTTCTGTCAGCCCGCTCTTGGCCGACTGAACCTTCTGAATCACCGCACTCATAACAGTGCGGTGTTCCTCGTCGATGGAGGCGCCGTTAAGCACCTTTAGAAAATTGTCCGGCGCCTCCGGATGGACGGAGGTCGCCGGCGTCGTAGGCTTGCCCTTCTTATGAAGGCTCTGCCTGTCGGTCTCTGGAACCGTTGATGGTTCCGGAGCAGTGTCCGGCCCAGAGCCGGACTTGGATCCCTCTGGGGCTTTACCCCCTTTGGGCCTGGAGTCCGGGAGGTCGCCTTGCGGCGCCTCTAGGACCACCTCCTCCTGGTTTAGTCCCTTTCGGGACTCCACCTCGGCGTTGTCCGTAGGAAGAGGGGAGGAGGCTGTCGGAAGTGAGGCACTATTCACATCCGACGAATCCAAGGAGCCGCTCGTCGAATCGTCAAGCTGAGCCTTGGATGGACTGCATGATCAAATTCGGCGTCAGAAAATACCAAATAATAGAGGAGCGCCATAAGTTATTCGGATATCCGGATGCTTACGATTTTGCTAGGGGCTTGACCCTGGATGGCCATTCCTCCCCGCCGTCTTCGGCATCGGAGGTGTAGTCCAGAAGGAGGGTTCTCCCCTTCTTGGACCCTCCGGACTCCCTAGTTGGGGCGGCCTTCCTTTTCTTTCCTCCCCCTGTTGGAGGGGGAAATGCTTCTTCTTCTTCCTCCTCCTCGTCCTCAGAGGCGAAGGGTGCTTCGGGGTTGTCAGGCGATGAATCCGACACCACCAGGCGCCGGGAACTCTTTCGAGTCCCCGTGGCCTTCTTCTTGGCCTTCTTCTCCGGCACCACATGAGGTGCCGAAACCAGCAGCTTCGTCAAGCGAGCGTCCGCTGGGTCTTCAGGCAAGGGAGCCGGATAGTTGATCTGTCCGGCCTTCTTCTGCCAGTCCTGTTAAAGGATGGAAAACAAATACCCCATAATGGGAAAATTAAGCTCACCGCGCTGGCTTGGTGCTTGGCGCAGAATCCGCGATCCTCGGTGACGGGAGGGGAGACCTCGGAGCTCTTGAATAGCACCTTCTAGGCATCCTCGTGCTTTGTGTCGAAGAGCCAGGGCAGGGTCTGGTGCTGGGCCGGGTCAAACTCCCACAAGTTGAAAGCCCGTCGTTGACACAGGAGAATCCGGCGGAAGAGCATGACCTGGACCACGGTGACAAGTTTAACCTTCCCGCTGATTAGGTCTTTGATGCAGGTTTGAAGTCCGGTCACTTCTGCCGAATTACCCCACAACAGACCCGTCTGTTTCCAAGATGTGAGCCGTGTGGTGATGCCAGATCGGAATTCGGGGGCTGCTGCCCATTCAGGATCACATGGCTCGGTGATATAGAACCACCCCGATTGCCACCCTTTGATGTTCTCTACGAAGGCGCCCTCGAGCCATGTAACATTGGCTATCTTGCCCACCATGGCACCTCCGCACTCCGCTTGGCGGCCGCCCACTACTTTCAGCTTGACATTAAAAGTCTTCAGCCATAAGCCGAAGTGGCGCTGGATGCATAGGAAGGCCTCGCACACGACGATAAACACCGAGATGTTGAGGATGAAGTTCGGGGCCAGATCATGGAAGTCCAGGCCATAGTAGAACATGAGCCCCTGGACAAACGGGTGAAGAGGAAAACCCAGTCCGCAGAGGAAATGGGGAAGAAAAACAACCCTCTCATGGGGCCTGGGGGTGGGGATGTGTTGCCCCACATCTGGAAGCCAGTGCACGATGTCGTCAGACAGGTATCCGGCCTTCCTCAGCTTTTTGATTTGCCCCTCCGTGACGGAGGAGGCCATCCATCTACCTCCCGCTCCGAACATGATTGGAGAAGGTTGAGGTGGGAAGTGCGGGCTTGGGCGTTGGAGCTCGAGCGCGCAGGGACGAATAAGCAAAGGAGGAAGAAGGCGTAAATGGAAAGGGTAGATTCTTATCCCCTTATATGGGCGGCCGAAACTACGAGCCCCCACCGGCCTAATAAAACTCGCTTATCTCCCAAGCGCCGCAGTTAATGGCGCGGTTGGGTTACCCACTCCCGTATTGATGAGAATCCCGGAATAAGGGGACACGATCTCTGCTTTGACAAGACGTGCCAAGGAAACCGCCTCGCTAGACGCGCTAAGGTGGAGCAGTAAAATGATTCGAATAAAGGCTTGGCTGTGGCGTGATGTCACGCTGCGGAATACATCAGCAGATTAGATTTGTGCGGATATTATTCTCTCTACAGTGGTATGTGGAACTTATTTTTGCAGAGCCGGACACTATCCTTGTGTTCAACATCTTCTATGAAATATTCGGAGGAGGAACCCACCTTGCAATGCCGAAGACAATTTGTGTGCCAGACTCGTCGTCATTGAAGCCTGGTTCAGGGGCTACTGAGGGAGTCCTGGATTAGGGGGTGTCCGGATGGCCGGACTATGACCTTTGGCCAGACTCCCGGACTATGAAGATACAAGATTGAAGACTCCGTCCCGTGTCCGGGTGGGACTTTCCTTGGCGTGGAAGGCAAGCTTAGCGATATGATATGAAGATCTCCTCCCATTGTAACCGACTCTGTGTAACCCTAGCCCTCTCCGGTGTCTATATAAACCGGAGAGTTTTAGTCCGTAGGACGAACAACAATCATACCATAGGCTAGCTTCTAGGGTTTAGCCTCTCTGATCTCATGGTAGATCAACTCTTGTACTACCCATATCATCAATATTAATCAAGCAGGAGTAGGGTTTTACCTCCACCGAGAGGGCCCGAACCTGGGTAAAAACATCGTGTCCCTTGTCTCCTGTTACCATCCGCCTAGATGCACAGTTCGGGACCCCCTACCCGAGATCCGTCGGTTTTGACACTAACAACAACTGAAACCTCATGAGTTGAATTATGCCACACATGATTTGGAGTTAGCAGCCGTAGTGCATGCCTTGAAAACATGGAGACATTTTCTAATCGGAAATCATTGTGAAGTGTACACCGATCACAAGAGTTTGAAGTACATTTTCACGCAGAAGGAGTTGAACCTCAGACAAAGGAGATGGTTGGATCTCATCAAGGATTACGACATGAGATTGCAGTACCACCCTGGGAAGGCTAACGTAGTAGCCGATGCGTTGAGCCGTAAGAGTCATGTCAATGCACACATGACCGCAGGACTGCCAAAGGAGTTAGCCGAGGACTTTTACGGACTATGTTTGGAGTAGTTCCGAGAGGCTATGTAGCAGCATTGGAAATTCAGCCGACTTTGATGGATAAGATCAGAGAAGCTCAGAAGACCGATAAGGAAATTGCTGAGATAAAGGAGAAGATGAGCAAAGGAAAAGCCAAGGGATTTCATGAGGATGAGCATGATACCTTGTGGTTTGAAGACCGTGTTTATGTTCCTAATAACCCGGAGATCAGGAAGTTGATTTTTCAAGAGGCCCATGATTCACCGTATTCAATTCACCCAGGTAATACCAAGATGTATTTGGATTTGAAGGAGACTTTCTGGTGGACCGGAATGAAGAAAGATATTGCAGAGTATGTAGCAGTTTGTGATGTATGTCAGAGAGTAAAGGCAGAGCATCAGAAGCCAGCAGGAAGTGGGATAAGCTAGGCATGGATTTTATCACAGGATTGCCCAGGACTCGTTCAGGCTATGATTCGATTTGGGTTATAGTCGATCGTTTGACGAAGGTAGCACATTTCATTCCAGTAAAGACCACTTACACCAGTGCTAAGTGGGCCAAGATATACATGACCAGGATCGTATGTCTACATGGAGTTCCGAGAAGCATTGTATCAGATAGAGGAACCCAGTTCACCTCAAAGTTCTGGAATCAGTTGCACGAAACTTTGGGTACCAGATTAGAGTTCAGCACAGCTTTTCATCCACAGACAAATGGACAGACGGAGAGAGTCAATCAGATTTTGGAAGACATGTTGAGAGCTTGTGCGTTAGATTATGGATCTAGTTGGGATGACAATTTTCCATATGTAGAGTTCTCTTACAACAACAGTTATCAATCCAATTTGAAGATGGCCCCTTTCGAAGCCTTATACGGAAGGAGATGCAAAACCCTGTTGTCTTGGGACGAGGTTGGAGACCGTCAGTTGTTTGGACCAGACTCAATTAAGGAATCTGAACGGAAAGTGAAGTTGATTCGCGAGAGGCTCAAGGTAGCTTAGTCCAGGCAGAAAAGCTACGCGGATGAAAAACACAAGGAGACAGTTTATGAAGCCGGAGATAGAGTCTATCTACGAGTATATCCATTGTGAGGAGTTAAGCGTTTTAGTGTTAAGGGAAAGTTAGCGCCACGTTTTGTTGGACCATACAAAGTTTTGGAACATATGGGAGAAGTTGCCTACAAGTTGGAATTGCCTGAGGGATTGGCAGGAGTTCATGATGTGTTCCACATTTCCCAATTGAAGAAGTGCCACGCCGAGATGGCTGATATACCGCTGAGAGATATAGTGCCACTAGAGGCGATTCAATTGGACAGTGATTTGACCTATGAGGAGAAACCCGTTAAGATTCTGGATTATGCCAGCCGAGTCACCCGCAGCAAAGTTATTAGGTTCTGTAAAGTTCAGTGGAGCCACCACACCGAGGATGAAGCCACCTGGGAGCAAGAAGAAGATTTGCTGAAGGACCACCCTCACCTATTTTCTAGCCAACCCGAATCTCGAGGGCGAGATTCATCTTAAGGGGGGTAGGTTTGTAACATCCCAAATTTTCAATTTGGAATGTTATACAAATAGATCATCTTGCATATTATATTTATTGCATTTTTGCCTCGATCCTAGAAATTCTACACAACTCAAGGACCCACGGAGAGAGTTGGGGATTTCGTTAATTTCATATTTGAGTTTCTCAAATTTTGAAAAAAAGGATCAATTGATTTTATCTTCAATTATTTCAATCACAAAAAATAAGAGAGAGGGAATAAAATGACTTTCCCAAAATAAAGAAATAATGAGGATTTAATAAAAAATCAAATAAGATTTATTTTGGTGTTTTTGCTATTTTATTTGAATTTAGGAAAAATTGCACAATTTTCAAAAATGCATTTTAGGACCAAAAAAATGTTCATCTTGTTCTAAATATTTTATTTGGACGACGAAAATTTATTTTGGTATTTTTAGATGTTTATTTAATTTTCAAGATTTTTTTCTAGTTTGGCGAAATTATATATATAAAAAAAACTCCCCGCGCCCGACTGGGCCGAAGCCCAGCCGAGCCAGGCCGGCCCGCCCGCGCCACCGCCTTCCCCGCCGTGCCGCCGCCGGACTCGGGAGAGTCCGAACCGCCGCCGCCGCCCGA